>NW_028270166.1:44345776-44645979 GCF_037043375.1 Chiloscyllium plagiosum | reverse complement strand
CACACACACACAGTCCGATGATCCAGTCTCTCTTCCTATGTCAGATCTGCCATCCCAGGAATCAGTCTGATAAATCTTCCCTTTACACCAGAACACTTTTCCTATGGTGAGACCCAAACTGCAGACAAAACTCCAGAAGTTTCCTGGTTCAAGTCCCACTCCAGAAACTTGAAAACGTGACTGTCATACTGAGGCACTGTTGGTGGTGCTGTCTTTTTGTTGAGACATTAAAGAGGTGGCAGGCATTAGTCAATATGAATGACCCCATGGGACTATTTGAAAAGGTAGAGGGAGTTGCCCTCGGTCTGACCTTCAGGCCAAACATCCATCAGCTAACATGTGACCCACCTCAGGCTGACCTAAGTGAAAATTTCAAGGCGTGAGCAGGAATCCACAAGGAATACCAACTCTTCCCAGTGAAAGGAAATACAACTGGAAACTGTATCCACCCATTGTTAGAGAACCAAAATAACATATTAGAATTCCAAGCCTTCAAGACCCATGTGAATAAACCTCTTTCTACAATTATATAGATGACTGTAAATAGAGGTATAACATACAAAAGCAAGACTGCTATGTTGAACTTATATACAATACTGGATTAGCCACATCTTAAGTATGGGTCATCATACCTTGAAAAAAAACATTGAATATTTAAAGAGGCCACACAAGAGATTTACTGGAATATTGTGAGGCATGAGGAACTTCAGTCACATGGACAGTTGGGATTGATTAATGATTAAAGCAAAGATTTAATATACATATCAAAATCATGAAGGATTTGATTGAGTAAATAAGCAGAAATAGTTTCCACTGGTGAGAGAACTGATGATCAGAGATTATTTGCCTAAAATTTAGGGATCGAGGCTGAAGCGAAATCTTTTTACACAGCAGGTTCTCACAGGTTGCAGAATATGTACTGCATGAAGTAACTTTCAACATGGCATATTGGTGACAAAAATGAACAGGGTACAAGTGTAAGATCTGGTGAGTAACACTGTTTGATGAGTCTAACACATACTGTCTGATTCCTATATTGTGATAACTACACAAAAGTAAAATGGAAATCACCAGGTTAAAAGGCTCAATCATTTGAAGCATCCAATCTAAAAACAAAAAAACAGGACAAAAGCTAATTTGAAAATTCTTGACGCTTTTCTTTTTGCTGCATTGTAACTGTTCATGCTTCTTCCAGAGATTCTCTGATGCTTTCTTGGTGTGAAAGATGGCAAACATTCTGACTAGGCTGCAGTACTCTAGCAGCCTAAGGCCCCTTCCATTAACTGCTCACTTAATTTGAGTTTACGAACAGTGTCTTAACACATGGTTTCAGGCATTTATGCACAATGGGATTACTGATGATGAATGGTCAGCTCATGACAGAATCTCAGGTCATCTTAGTTCACTTAGCAGAAATTTAACATTTGTCTTAAGGCTATAACCAAACTATTTGAGAATCTTCTGAACCTTCTGTCTTACAGTTGCTGGTATATAAATCCCAACCCGCAATCAGAACAATTTAGAAGAAACTCCGGGACTCAGCAAATGAGGTGAGGCTCCAGTCATTTTGTTTACTTACATTCAGATCCAATGATGTGTATAAACTGTTTAACGTTCCCAGTCTGTATTAAATGTCTCCATTTGTATTTCAATGTTAGGTTCCCTCATTTCATTTCCCTAACAGACTGAAGTGAGCTAGCAGGTTTATTGCAATATTCTGGCTGAGGATAAATTGCAGTTTAGAAATTAATGAACATGTTCATTGTGTATTTATGTCCTTCCGCTCACTTTGTCGTTCTATTTCAAAACATTAGATTTATTCTGTTGCCAAACTAAAGGGTCATCTCACTAATATAGCGGTTAACCAAGGGCTAATTTTGTGAAGACTGATTAGATTAGATTAGATTAGATTAGATTAGATTCCCTACAGTATGGAATACTGAAGATGCCTATTCATAGAATCCCTACAGTGCAGAAACAAGCCATTCAGCTCATCGAGTCCACACTGACCTTCTGAAGAGCACCCTCCCAGACCCATCTTCCTCTACGCTATCCCTGTAACCCAGCATTTCCCAGGTCTAACCCACCTAGCCTGCATACCTCTCCATGCTATGGGCAATTTAGCATGGCCAATCCACCTAATCTGTATATTTTTGGACTGTGGGAGGAAACCGAAGCACCCAAAGGAACCCCACACAGACACAGGGAGAATATGCAAGCTCCATGTAGATAGATGAGGTGGGAATCAAACGCGGGTAACGAGTGCTGTGAGGCAGTGGGTCTTATCACTGAGCTACCATGCCTCCCCAACCAACGAATTGTTCAAACGATTTACCTGATTATATCATTAGAGGGGACACAGTTTTCCTATCTGTAGCATTGAGAGGGTTTTATATTTTTCACACAACACAGACAGCTTTTTGTGAAAGACATGAATGATGTGTCTGATGGGAGCTATATTGCAGTTGATCAGGGAAGTTAACTGGAAACACTATTATAGCAAAGGGATCCAATTGATGGAGATGTGCAGAGTGTCTTTTAGAATGTAAACATAACCTGCTTTACTGACAGGAATCTGCTACCTCCTGACAAGTTAGGGCACAGCATGAGTCAGCTCCAGCATTTAGTGTACAGTCTGGAAGCAGAACTCAGGGATGTGAAGGCTAAAAGTTGGAGTCATGGGAGATACGTCTCTGATAGGACCAGTCACCTGCACCAGTTCACAGGTCAAGGTGATCACCTGCACCAGTTCACAGGTCAAGGTGATCAACTGGACCACTTTTTTTTTCATGGGACCATATTGTCCTGCATTCCTTTCTCCTCAGGACAATATTTGTAACGTAATTTTGAAATTATTTATGCAGCCTCACTCCTGTTGTTGGCCAGAAGATGGCAGTGGATTGGCACCCCAAGAAACTTCTTCACAGGGGGCAATAGGCTGCCAGAACATGTTTGGCCATCCTGGGTTAGGAAGCTGGATGAGAGGGACTTCAACATCCTTTCCCTCAACAAAGATTATCACTCTGTTGCCAGTGCATCATCTCACAGCAAATAAAACCAGGCTCAAAACCAACTGACAGGGAGTCAGTGACATAATGATAATTTACTGGGCCAGTAAGCCAGACTATTGCTGCAGGGATATGAGCTCAAATAGCAAAGAGTTTGAATTTGATCGAGAATCTAAGTTGAAAACTAGTCTGTGATGACCATTCCATCTATTATCAATTATAGTAAAGAAATTTAATCTTTTAGGGAAGGAAATTTGTGGTCCTTACCTCATTTGCATATGGTTCTTTATTCATTTCTATTTGAGAGGCCCTTCTATGTTTCCAGAGCAGTAGTGTTTGTAAGTTATCATAGAGTCATAGAATTTCATAGCACGAAAACAGATCCTTTGGTCCAACTTGTTCATGCTGACCAGATATGCTAAATGAATCTAGTCCCATTTGCCAGCATGTAGCCCACATCACTCTAAATCATTCCTATTCATAAACCTATCCAGACCCCTTTTAAATTTTGTAATTATATCAGCCTCCCTCATGAGTTTATAAACCTCCATATGGTCACCCCTCAGCCTCGAATGCTCCAGGGAAAATATTCACAGCATATTCAGCCTCTCCTTGTAGCTCAAACCCTCCAACCCTTGTAACATCCTTGTAAATCTTTTCTAAACCCTTTCCAGTTTTACAACATCCTTCCTATAGCATCAAGACCAGTATTGCACACAATATTACAAAAGTGGCCCAAACAATGTCCTGTACAGCTGCAACATGACCTGCCAACTCCGATACTCAATGCATTGCCCAATTAAAAACAAGCATACAAATGCCTTCTTCACTCTCCTATCTACCTATGATTTCACTGTCAAAGAACTATGAACCTTTCTTCAATGTATCTGTTCAGTAACACTCCCCAGGACGTTATGATTAAGTGTAGAAGTGCTGTCCTGATTTGTCTTTCCAAAATGCAGCACCTCACATTTATTTGCATTAAACCCCATCTGATCAAGATCCCGTTGTACTCTGAGGTTACCTTCACCCTGCCCTCATTGGTAAAGAAACCTATGTTGACCTCCTTTGAGGAAATGTAATGCATGTAGCATCTCAACCCTGTCCACCCCTTGTTTTCGGTCCATCTAGTTAATGAGTATGTTCCAGTTATGCAAAGCCTGTGTTAAACTATGCCTAAAGTTGACCAGATTGATTCCTGGGATGACAGGTTTGTCTTATCAGGAGCAATTGGTCAACTGATTTTATATTCACTGGAGTTTAGAGGAATGAACAGGAATCTTGTTAAAATGTCGAAAACTCTAAGGGTGCTGGACAGACTGGAAGTGAGGATGATATTTCCCCTGACCAGCAGTGGGGAGGGGTGTTCCAGAAGGAGAGGCTTCAGTATCAAGATATACGTTAATTCTATCCTTTTCCAACTGAGATGATGAGAAATTTCTTCACTCAGAGGGTGGCGAACCCGTGGAAGTCTCTCCTATAAAAGTCTGTGGAGCCTAAGTCACTGAATATATTGAAGCAAAAGATAAATTTCTAGAGGTTGCAGGTGTCAAAGGGTATAGACACAGAGTATGGTGTTGAGAGAGACAATCAGCAGTGGTCATGTTGAATGCAGAGTGGGCTTGACGGGCCAAATGGACTACACTTGCACATATTTCTGAGTCTTTATGTTTCTACAGTCAGCAGTTTTAGCCACCATCCTTAAAAAAGGATAAATGTGCCTTGGAAAGAGTTTAGATTTAATGGGTGAATATCTGCACTGCAAAGGTTTAATTAAAAGGTGTGATTGCACCAGATGGCCCTGCCTTGCTGGAATTTGATGAACAGTTTAGAGTTTTCAAGCAGTTTGGAGGAACAGGTAAGTTCAATGGAGATAAACTATTTCCTGGAAGTTTAAGACTAGTCAAAATGATTAGAGCCTGATTTTTTATGAGTGAAATCAGGACATGCATCTTCACATAAATGATTAGATTCCCTACAGTGTGGAAACAGGCTCTTTGGCCCAACCAGTCCACACTGACCCTCCATAGAGTAACCCAGTCAGACCATTTCCCTCTGATTAATGCACCTAATTTAGCAAGGCCAATTCACCTAACCTACAGGAGGAAACCCTCACAGACATGGGGAGAAATATGCAAATTCCACATAGGAAGCCACCCAAGGCTGGAATCAAACCTGGTACCCTGGTGCTGTGAGGCAGCAGTGCTAACCACTGAGCCACCATATGTCCTGACAAAGGGTTTTGGCCCAAAACATTGACCTTCCTGCTCCTCAGATGCTGTGTGACCTGCTGTGCTTTTCCAGCTCCACACCTATTGACCCTTCATATCAACGGTGTCGGAAATTGGAGCATTTTTCACAAATAATAATTGATATTCTGAATGTGAAATGTAAACTTGCTAGGTTTTTGTTATCCAGTGGTATTAAGGGATATAGGGATAGGTAGATGTGTTGAGTTGAGTCACAGATCAACCATGATCTTGTTGGATAGCGGAATATGTTCAAGGGACTAAATGGTCAAGCTCTGTTCCAATATCCTAAAGAATTACTCTTCAGATTTCAAGTGTTGATGCAGTGCACATTAGCCCACACTGCTTGTCAGTGTAAAGATTTATGAAATGTCCCAGGAGTTATAATGTCAATGGGAGTTGTATGTTACAGTATGAATGTATATCTTGTATTTGTATTGAAATGCTAGATCAGCAACAACAGCTGCAAATGACCTGAAGGCTTGTCAGAGTGGCAATTACAGAGAGCACTTGATAAATTTGGGTACATTTCCCTGTCAGGCTGCTTTACCATTGTCATGTCCATAAACTGAAGCATATATCTCTGTATCATTCTGAGATTGACCTCACGTGGAGACCAACAGCTTTGGGCAGGCTGCTATTCCCAGCCTTGGAGGGTGAATGCCTTGTGTACCAAGCTACACCCTCTTTCCAGGCTGGGCAACCAAATATCACGAGGTGGATTAAAGTTTTGATCTTGCATCATGTAGTCCCAGCTCCAGATCTATTAATTCCATCTTACCCCCTTATGGTCTTATTTCACACTGTAATTAGAAATGAGTACCTCTGTTAATTTACTCCTTGGCAACTATGGGAAACCCCTTACAATAACAAATTAATACTAACTCGAGAAAGTCAGTGAAGATGGAGGCTGGTGAACTCCAAGTTCATGATACTTTTGATTCCAGATAAATTGCCCACTATTTTTAATTTTAGGAATGCCTACATGATCGAGGATGTCCTGCATGATGTGCTAAAGGGTCCAAGCAGCCAAATAGTCTTTTCTGATTTGAAGCTTTCATACAGTGTTATATCAGACATTGTACATCCAGTTTCTTCCTTAGAGAAGGACCTATGAACTACAATGTCCTCAGAACCATAAGGCATTTAGAAGTGGAAAGGAGGAGCAGATAAAGAAATTAAGCTTCTGAGTTCTTGATTTGAGAGACACTGATTTCACCCTCTCATTTTAGAGGTTTTCATAAGAGTGGCTGCACTGTGTCATGACACCGACTCAGTACCTGAGCAAGTTGGGCTTGCTCATGGCATGTTCCGTGATCAGAATATGCGCCTTGTCAACCACTCCAAGTTCAAATATCGACTGGGAAACCTGGAAGACTATCCATGGGAAAAAGTACAACAGTAAGGTAAGAAAGGTCTCAGAGGTGAAGAATACTTATCCAGGATGCTTCTTTTTCCATTTGAATTGGATAAATATCTGACAAAACAGTGTTCAGGTACATAATTCTTTGAAGTTTGCATCACATATAGGCAGGGTGATCGAGAAGGCATTTAGCACGCTTTTTAAAGGTTTTAAAAGGACATGAGGTGCAATGTTTTGACACAGAGATTGGCTCATATGTGGAATGAACTGCCAGCAGAAGTAGTGGATGTACAGTTTTAATATTTAAAGAACATTTGGATAAGTACATGGATAGGAAAGGTATGAAGGGATAGGCCCAAATGCAGGCAAGTGCAACTAGTTTAATTTGGGAGCATGGTCGGCATGGATTGATTGGACATCGGGGTATGTTTCCATGCTGAGTGACTCTATGACTCTAAAACAAAATTTAAAGTGGGCTGTTTTGTTCTGGAAGGTGACAAGTTTTCTCAGTGTTGTTGAAATCTTGCACTCATCTGTCCAATGGGAGAGTATTCCTTCAGGCTCCTGGATTGTCCTTTTTATACAGGCCTTTGGATATATCTCATTGAATCCCTGCTGTGTGGAACAGGCCATTTGGCCCAAGAAGCCCACACTGACCCTCAGAAGAGTAGCCCACCCAGACTCTTTCCCCTACCCTATTACTCTACATTTCCTCTGACTAGTGGACCGAGCCGACACATCTCTGCACACTATGAGCAATTTAACATGGCCAATTCACCTAACCTGCACATCTTTGTGACTGTGGGAGGAAACTGGAGCACCCGGAGGAAACTCACGCAGACTCGGGTGGAATGTGCAAATTCCACACATACAGTTATCCGAGGCTGGAATCGAACCTGGAACCCTGGTACTGAGCCACCATGCCATCTAGGAGTTAGGAGGTTAATTACTCACTACAGAATTTCTAGCCTTTGACTTACTGCTGCAGCCAGAGTGATTATAGAGCTGGTTCAATTCAGTTTCTGATCAATGATAACCCATGCGATGCTAATGTTGTAGGATTCATGATGGTAAAGTCATTGAAGGAGAGATGATTGGAATCTCAGCTGCTGGGTTGACGGAGTGATTCTATGTTTCTACGGCCATTACCTGGTACCATGAGGTGCACATATTACAGGCTATTTATCAGCCCAAGATAGGATTTTGTCCAGGTCTTGCAGAAGGAACACAAATTGCTTCGGCATCTGAGGAGTTACAAAGGGGAATGCTAAAGTTTAAAATGTGCAAAGCAGCGTACATGAGCAGTGATGAGGCAGGTCTCAGATCTAGGATTCACAAGGATTTGAGGTTGAGATGCTTTTAGTCCTTATTGAATTGTAAGATCTCACCCGATCATTGGCTGAAGTTTGGATTAATTTCTGAACATTTTCACTTACGTCTTTAGGTAAATTTGCCCCAGATTAACTTGTAAACAATAAAACGCTTCATGTAATTAATCTCATGCTTAACCTAAGCTTTACTTATGCTGAAAAGTCCGAAAGCCCATGAATGCAGTGTGTGAATAAAGGAACAGTGTAAATGCGACACTCAAAGAGTTCCAGTCTCTTGTTTTTAAAAGCCATGATGTGGAGGTGCCAGTGTTAGACTCAATTGGACAAGGTCAAAAATTACATGACACCAGGTCATAGTCCAATGGGTTTATTTGAAAACATTAGCTTCCAGAGCACTGCACTTTCATCAGGTGTTAGTGAGAGAGGAAGACTTTAGACACAGAATTTATAAGGAAAAGATCAAAGTGTCATACCACTCTTGAAAATGAATTGAACACACGTAAGATATCTCTTAAATCTTTAATCGGTTAGATTGGAGGTATGGGTGTCAATTGATTAATATGCAAATTCCAGAATTTCTGAGAAAATTTCTCAATATAAAGGAGGTGACACCTCTGGTCAGACCCTAAACAAGACTTCACGCCTCAAATACATTGTCTGACCGGAGGTGTCACCTCCTTCATATTGATAACACCTTAAGTTGTCTCAGGGCATTGACTTGAAAGAAATCCTGGGAATTGCATATTAATCAACTGAAACCTGCATCTCCATTCTAACTGATTAAAGATTTAAAAGTCATCTTATGTGTGTTCAATTCATTCTCATGAGTTGTATGATCCTTTGAACCTTTCTTTATAAATTCTGTGTCTAAGGCCTTCCTCTCTCACTAACACCTGATGAAGGAGCAGCACTCCAAAAGCTAGTGTTTTCAAATAAACCCATTGGACTATAACCTGATGTCGTGTGATTTTTGACCTTATTCTTAAAAGAATAGTGACTCCTTCCACAGTCCTTGGTTTACAGCAGTAGCCTTTTCCCAATGTGATCCCAATCCAAATTAAAGAAACATTAAAGATGTTTACTGTTTACAATGGAAGCCATCTCAAAGACTGCAATTGTAAACCATACCCATAGAAGTGGCATGGACTTGATGAGCTGAATGCCTCAGATTGCAATGTAGCGAGTCCAGGGCCCAGGTTTGGAAACCTCCAACCATATCGACAAGGAGGTGGGGGCTTTATCCGTACAGCCCATGACCTCACCAAATGCTTTCACTTCCTTCTGAATAGCTCCTTGATAGAGATAGAAGTAGCGTTTTCAGAATTACTTACTAAGAAATTGGTCTCTGAATTTTGGCCTTCGACCCAGGGCACAACTTCCTGGTGGTCTTGACTTCAGTTCACCTTTGAGTCAAACTTACCCAAGACTGGAATCCAGCAGACACACTCCACAATGAGTTCAAGTGAATAGAATTCTGTCAGTGAGAAGTTTCACTGATCACAAGAACGTCAAATTATCTTTTATTATCCGGAACAGATTGCTACAGACACTCCTTCTCATCTTTTTCTCCCAGACCCATTTTCCCATGGATTCAACTCCTTGGTTAAAAGGTCGTATTTTCAACACTGTTTGGCCAAGTTCCTAAAAGGTGCAATTAATGGACATTGCAAGGACGGACAGATTAAACTTTAACAAACCAGGGGTGCAGTACAAATTCTGCTGGTTTCTGACATGCAGATCCCACATAACATGGGGTGTCGTCAGGGTAAACCTACTAGATGCACCAAGACGAAGCAATGTTCCCTCACCAATATTCAAGCAGCTACACTTCTATATTTCAATTTTAGGGTGTCACTGTGTGTGTGTGTGTGTGTGTGTGTCATTTGACCCACTTCGAGCTGAGATTTGGTACATTTCAGACCAATGCCAGATTAGAGCCCATAAAACATTGACACTTCCCACAGCAAGATTCCCTCACCAATATTCAAGCAGCTACACTTCAAAACTAATAGCTGTAAACCACTTTGGGACATTCTGAGGTCTCCAGAGGTGCTATTGAAATGCAGACACATCTTCATGATGACAACACCTTAATTTCTCACTGTTCTGTGTCCAGAAAACAGAGGCTCTCAGAAAAGGAATCTGGCTGCAAAATCTGAAGAAAGTTAAGGAGCATAATGAACATCAAGATTCAACGTTTATGATGGTCATGAATAGTTTTGGTGATTTGGTGAGTGATGTCTTGGTTAAGGTGGCCTATTGGTTACATACATAATCCAGTGCTTAGAACTTAAATTCTACCCGGACAAGCTGAGAAATGAAACTCGACAGAATCCGGTATTTGTTGGTTAATTCGGATAAATGCATTCCTAGTTTTATTGTGAAAGCCCAGCACAAGAATGGGGATCTGCTACATAAACCTGACGGAGTCACATATCATTCTGTCCTATACTACATAATTGGCTCTTAATGTTGTCAAGTCAACTACTCAGGTCAACTCAGGTCAATGAGTAATAAATACCCCATGTGGTTAATCCAAGATGGAGGACAGGAACGAAATTGTGGCTGTAAGAACTGTTCCTTTTATGAGATTTTTCGATGTTGGAGCTGATTTCCTCAAATTTTAGGAGCAGTAGTTAGTGTTTAATAAGCTGTTATATTGTTTTAGAAATTTGGAAAAAAAGAGATCTAAACAACAGCACTTGTAAAAGGAAAAAGAGAGACAGATAACGACGACGTGGGAGGTGAAACAATCGGAGAAATCAGTCAGCACAACTGTCTGACCCAGCAATGAACCTGCACAGCTGACTGCCTCTGCTGTTTGGTTTCAAGTATCTTTTGACATCAGAGTTCTTCTAAGAAAAATAAAGAGTGAAGTTCACAGCTAACCTGTTTAGGGGAGCTCACAGCATGGGAACAGCTCAGTGGCTAGGTTTTAAAGTGTAATCTCACTTTTTAAAAATATAAATCTACAACAGTGAGTAGAGTGGTTTTATTTTTGATTAAATGTTTTTCTTGAGGTCTGTCTCTTGATTAAACTTTAAAAATATAAAACATAGATACTAAGTTGGCCTGGAGCAGTGTTTTTACATCAGGAAGACTGGGCTATTTTCTGGGTCTGCAGATTGTTAAGGTGCAAAGGCGGCCTTTAGTAGAGTGATGTGCTCTTCCTGTTGGATGTGGAAGATTAGAGAGAGTTTCCATGTTACTGATGATTATATCTGCGTGAAGTGTGTCTGGTTGAGAATGCTATTGGATCGCATGGAGCAGTTGGAATGGCAGCTAGGGCAATGAAGAGTTTACAGAAGCAAGGAGGGTGTGATGGATGGTAGTTGCAGGAAGGGAGATAAACCACAGATACATTCAGGTGGATAGATTACCTCCAGGAAAGGTAGGCGAGGGAGGCAGGTAGTGCAGGCATCTCCTGTGGCTATCCCCAACTTGAACAAGTATGCTGTTTTGGAAAATTAGGGAATGATGGACTCTCAGGGATATGTAGCACTGACAGCCAGGTTTCTGGTACCGAACATCATAGCAGTTACTAACATGTGGCTCAGGGGTGGACAGGACTGGCAGTTTAATGTTCCAAGGTATAGATGCTATCGGAAGAATAGAAAGGGGGCAAGAAAGGAGGGGGAGTGGCATTCTTGATTAAGGTTAGGTTAGCTGTACTTAGGGAAGGTATCCCAGGGAATATGTCCAGGGAAGGTATTTTGGTGGAACTGAGAAATAAAAAAAGGGATGATCATCTTACAGGGATTGGGTCTGCCATAGTTTTAAGGGCTTAGATGGACAAGACTTTGTTAAGTGTCTACAAGAAAATGTTCTGAGTCAGGATGTGGATGTACCTACTAGAGAAGATGCAAAACATGACCTACTCTTGAGCAATAAGGCAGAGCAGGTGACTGAGGTGTCAGTGGGGAAGCGCTTTGGGGCCAATGACCATAATTCTATTAGTTTTGAAATAGAGATGGAAAAGGATCGATCGAATCTAAAAGTCAAAATTCTAAATTGCAGGAAGGGTGATTTTGATGGAATTTGGCAAGAACTTTCAAAAGTTGATTGGGGGCAGATGTTCACAGGTAAAGGGACAGCTGGACATTGGGAAACCTTGATAAATGAGATGATGAGAGTCTAGGGACAGTATGTTCCTGTTAGGGTGAAAGGAAAGGCTGGTAGGTGTAGGGAATGCTGATGAATTGAGAAATTGAGGCTTTAGTGAAGAGAAAGAAGGAAGCTAATGTCAGGTATAGACAGCAGGGACAGAGTGGATGCCTAGAAGAGTATAAAGGCAGTAGGAGTAGACTTAAGAGGGAAATCAGGAAGGCAAAAAGGGGACATGAAGTAGCTTTGTCAAATAGGTTTAGGACACTCCAAAGGGATTCTACAAATATACTAAAGCTGGAAGAGTAACAATGGAGAGAATAGAGTCCCTTAAAGATTAGCAAAGCTGCCGAATAGTGAAACTGCAGGAGATACTAAATGAGTATTTTGAATCCTGGAAAAGGATATGGAAGACAGAAAACATGGGGAAATAAATAACAACAGCTTGAAAAGTGTCCATATTACAGAGGAGGAGGTGCTGGATTACTTAAAACACAAAAAGGCGGATAAACCTTAGGGACCTGATCAGGTGTACTTCAAACTCTGTGGGAAGCTAAGGAAGTAATCGCAGGGACTCTTACTGAAATATTTGTATCACTAATAGCTACAGGGGAGGTGCCAGAAGACTGGAGGTTGGCTAACGTCATGCCATTATTTAAGAAAGCTGGTAAGGAAAAGCGAGGGAACCGGTGAGCCTGACATCAGTGGTGAGAGACAAAAGAACTGAAGATGCTGGAATCCAAGGTAGACAAGATGGAGACTGGAAGAACACTGCAAGCCAGGCAGCATCAAGAGGTGGAGAAGTCAACACTTCAAGATGCTGGAAACCAGAGTCTAGGTTAGAGTGGTGCTGGAAAAACATTGCAGGTCAGGCATCATCTGAGGAGTTGGCAGGAGAGGGGCGGGGTGGTGAGGTAGTGATAGGTGAAAACAGGTAGAGGGTACAACCTGGTTGGTCAATGGGAAGACTGAGTCTGTTTGTTGCTGGAAGGAAGGGTCAATGAGAGGAATGGAAGGGGGTTAGGGGCTGGGAAGAGAGTTGGAAGATGAGAAGGGAGGTTGCTTCATGTTGAAGAATTCAAAGTTGAGTCCCCCCAGCTGAAAGCTGCCCAGGCAAAAGATGAGGTGTTGTTCCTCCAATTTGTGGTTTGGTTCATATTGGCAATGGAGGAGGCCAAGGATGGTCATGTCAGAAAGGGAGTGGGAAGGAGAATTAAAATGGGCGGTGACTGGGAGGTCAGATTGGCCCCTTCAGGCGCTGCTGAAATGCTCAGTGAAATGTTCCCTTAGTTAACGTTTGGCGTCCCCGATGTAGAGAAAACCACATCGGGAGCACCAGATACAATAAACTGGTTGGAGGCGAGGCAAGTGAACCCCTGTCTCACATGGAAGGATTGTTTAGGGCCCTGGATGGAGGTGTGTTGGGGGGGGGGGGGGGGGGGGGGCGTGTACCAGCAAGTTTTGCATCTTTTACGGTTACAGGGGAAGGTCCCTAGGGATTCGGGGGGTCGGTTGGGAGAGTGGTGCAAACAAAGCATTGGCAAAGGGAATAGTCCTTGCGGAAGGCAGAAATGGGTGGGGAGACGAAGATGTTCTTGGTGGTGGGGTCTAGTTGGAGTTGGCAGAAGTGTTTAAGGATATACATTGGATGCAGAGACTGATCGGGTGGAAGGCGAGGACTGGGGGACTCTGTCTTTGTGGTGGTTGGAAGGGTGGGGGTTTGAAGCAGTGAAGCAGGGAATGGAGTGAGTGCAGAGGAGGGCTGTCTGGATGACAGAGGGGGGAAAAGCATGTTTTTCAAAATGGGTGGACGTCTGGGATGCTTGGGAGTGGAAGGTCTCCTTGTCTGCGGAGATGCAACAAATGCAGAGGAATTGGAAAAATGGGATAGCATTCTTGCAGGCTACTGGGGTGGGAGCAGGTATTGTCCAGGTAGTTATGCGAGTCTGTGGGTTTATAGTAAAAGTCCGTGGTGGGTAAGTTGTTGGAGGGAATCTGGAGGGATAGGATTTAAATGTATTTGGAAATGCAAAAACTGATAAGGGAACATGGCTTTGTGCGTGGGAAATCACAACTCATTAACTTGATTGAGTTTTTTGAAGAAGTAATTTAGGGGATTGATGAGTGGTGGACGTGATCTATATAGACTTCAGTATGGCATTCGACAAGTTTGCTCATGGTAGATTCGTTAGCAAGGTTAGATCTCATGGAATATAGTGAGAATTAGCCATTTGGATACAGACTGGCTCAAAGGAAGCAGACAGAGGGTGGTGGTGCAGGGTTGCTTGTCAGATTGGAGGACTGTGACAAGTGGAATGCCACAAGGATCGGTGCTGGGTCCACTGCTTTTCATTATTTATATAAATGGTTTGGATGCGAACATAGGAGGTTCATAAGTTTGCAGATGACACCAAAATTGGAGGTGTAGTTGACAATGAAGAAGGTTACCTCATAGTACAATATGACCTTGATCAGATAGGCAAATGGGCTGAGGAGTGTCAGATAGAGTTTAATTCAGATAAATGTGAGTTTTGCATTTTGTAAAGGCAAATCAGGGCAGGACTTATACACTTTATAGTAAGGTCCTGGGGAGTGTTGCTGAACAAAGACAGCTTGGAGTGGAGGCTCATAGTTCCTTGAAAGTGGACTCCCTGGTTGATAGAATAGTGAAGATGGCATTTGGTATGCTTGCTTTTATTGGTCAGTACATTGAGTATAGGAGTTGGCAGATCATGTTGTGGCTGTACAGAATATTGATTAGTCCACTTTTGGAATCATGCATGCAGTAGGAAGAATGTTGTGAAACGTGAAAGGATTCAGAAAAGATTTATAAGGATGTTGCCAGGGTAGGGAGGTTTGAGCTATAGGGAGAGGCTGAATAGAATGGGGCTGTTTTCCCTGGAGCATTGGAGGCTGAGGGATGATCTTATAGAGGTTTATAAAATCACGAGGGGCATGGATAGATTGAATACCTAAGGTCTTTTCCCCAGGCTGGGAGAGTTCAAGACTAGAGGACATAGGTTTAAGGTGAGAGGGGAAAGATTTGAATGGGATCGAAAGGACAACATTTTCATGCAGACAGTGGTGCACATATGGAATGAGATGCCAGAGGAAGTGGTGGAGGCTGGTACAATTACAACATTTAAAAGGCACTTGGATGTATAGGAAAGGGTTAGAGGGATATGGCCCAAGTACTGGCAAATGGGACTAGATTTATTTATGATATAAGGTCAGCATGGATGAAATGGACTGAAGGAATTGTTTCTGTTCTGTACATCTCTATGACTTTCTGACTCCAAATGTTGTTTTAACAGCATTGTTTATATTTTGAGGGCCCACATGTTCAAGTAACACATCACCACAAAATCTGCTTATTGTAATGCATTTACAAGATGAAGACATTGCTGGCTAGGCCAGAATGTTTTGCCAGAGGCTAGTTAAGAGTCAACCACATTGCTATAAGTCTGGAATCATATGTAGTCCCGACCAGGTAAGGATGGCAGTTTTCTTTTCTAAAGGATATTTGTGAACCAGTTGTATTTCTTTTCTGACAATGGTTTCATAATCATCATTCAATTTGGAACTCCAAATTTCTGTTGAATTCAAATTCTGCCATCTACCATGAATACTTTCAAACCCAGGCCCACAGAACATTACCTGAGTCTTTGGATTAACTGTCCAGTGATAATACCACTAGGCAACAACCTCCACCCATAGCTACCATGATCCAGAATGATGAAATGCTAGAGAAACACAAGCTTAGATTTTGACATGAGTTCAAATGTTTAGACATAGCATAGTGCAAATAAAATAAAAATTAAGGCACAGATACAAATGTTGTCCTGTCTCTGTAATAGAATACTGCATCCCAAACAGCATCATGTACAAAGCTGAAAATGTGTTGCTGGAAAAGCGCAGCAAGTCTTCCAGCAACACATTTTCAGCTCTGATCTCTAGCATTTGCAGCCCTCACTTTCTCCTCGAGCATCATGTACAAACTCCAGCAAGAATTGGTGCAGTTTCCTGGTCAATGTTGACTTTCCTGATAGCATTAGCAGAAGACTATCTGGTCATTTACCACATTACTGTCCATGCAATTTGCTGTGCACAAATTGGCAGCTGTGTATCCTAAATCCCTATTGCATTAGATGGCCTGAGCCTGTGAGACATACTGTAGAAAATCGAATTCTTTCTTTTTCTTCAGACATTAAAAGAATTTGCTGAATTATTCAACACATATGAGAGGAAAGCTGTGCCAGTGAATAACCAGACACGAGAGCCAATGAGAGTGTGGACTGGCGCACAGCTGGTTATGTTACCCCAGCAAAGAACCAGGTTCCTAATCTTGTTATTTGTTTCTACCATGCATGAGTATTGCTTCAAAATTCCTCAATCATTATTGTATTATTGTTTGGATCAGTAATGTGTCCTTATTCTAAGAGTAGGGAAATTCCACAGCAGAATAGTGTAGTTGAGGAAGAAATACTGTTCTGTGCAACAAAATGTAGAGTCCCGAAGGCTACGTTGATAGCAAGATTCAGGACAACTCTTCAAGGCTGGATAACAATTTGCAGTGGTAGGGGAAGGTTGTAGTTGTAAATCTGTAGTTGTCATGGTCCATGTAGGTATTGACAATACAGACAGGACTGAGAAAGATTTGTGCTGAGGGATTGCAAACTGCTCAAAGCTAAATAAAAGAGCAGAACCAAATGGAATTTTTGTCAGGTTACTATCGGAGCCAGGTGCAAATTGGTGTAGCGTAAGTAAGTTTCAAGAGATAAATATGTGATTCAAAGATTGTTATGGGAGCAATGGGCTCTGTACATGGGATTCTGGCTCCAGTATTGGGTAAAGACAGCGCTGTGTTGTGGGGACAGGATTCATTTGAACCAGACTTTGGGACTGCTGTCCTAGTGAATAGTATAACTCGGGTGTGAACTAACTAATTCGTTGAGGGTGGTTTCAATTGTAGGGGAGTTTCAAAAGTCGAAAAAATTCAGACAACAGAGGTGCGGGAATAAAGTATCAAAACCTCGTGCTAGGCCATAGGATTGGGATTTTTTTAGAAACCAGCGGTAGATGATCAAACGGCTAATAAAGGTAGAGAACATTTACTATGAATGTAAATTGGATAAATATAACAAAATATGTAGCAAGAATGCTTATGGGCATATAATAAGCAAGCAAGTAACTGAACTATGTGTGTGGAAGATGTGACTAAATAATTACAGGGAAACTACAGATGGTTGAAACCCATATTTTGAACTTCATGATCAAGGGCACGATAAGTAGCCCAAAGTTAACAGATAAGCAAAGTGCTAATTTGAGGAAAGATCTGGCAATACTCTGTATCATGAGGAAAAAAGCATTGGACAAACGAATTGGATAAAAGTCAGACAATTTGCCAGAACCTGATGGCTAACATCCAAGGGTTTTAAAGGAAGTGGCTGCAGAGATAATGGAGGCACTGTTTTTAATTTAGTAAAGTGTGAGGCCATGCACTTTGGTAGGAAGAACCAAAAAGCTGGCTATTATTTAAATGGAGAGACAGTCTAAACAGACCAGCATTGAAGGATTTTGGAGTTCTCAAAACAAAAGCAGTTAGTGTTTGGGTTCAGCAAGTAATTAAAAAGAAAAATAGAATTTGGCTTCTATTGATAGTAACTTGGAATTAAAATTAAGGAATTCTTATTATAACTGTACAGGCTGTTGGTAAGGCTGCATCTGGAGAACTGTGTACAGTTTTGACCCTTGTGTTTCAGAAAGAGTTAATGTATAGCATTAGAGGCTGCTCAAGAGAGCTTCACAAGGTTGATTTTTGGGATCTGGCGGTTGATTTATAATGAACGGTTAAATGGGTTAGACCTTTTTTTCATTAGAGTTAAGGATGATCTTGTTGAATCATACAAATTCTGTGGGAGCTTGAAAGGGTGAAAGTTGAGAAGATGATTCCATTACTGGTGGACACAGTTACAGAATAAGGGAGGCACTCATGTAGAACTAAGAAGTGAAAGCATTTCTTCTCCCAGAATGTATGGAGAATGCAGTCCAAAGAACTGCAAAGATAACGAACTAAAAGTATCGAAAGGGGTGGTGAGTCGATTTTTGAAATATCAGGGAGTTGAGATACATGAGGGGCTGGTCTGGAAAAGGAACAGAGTTGTGAAGCAGGGCAGTCCCGATCTTGTTGGAAAACAGGACTCAGGAGCTGAAGAGACTTCTCTTGCTCCTATTTCCCCTGTTCTTCTTATGCCCAGAGTGTTGGATTTAACCAAAGCTACCAGAACACCATCGCATCTCATTGTAGTACGTTTTCTTCACACTCTCGCGCAGCCATTCTGACACAATCCACACAATTCAGTAGGAAAGACGGGCAGCCCCGACTGTGCAGGGCCGATTCCAAACCGCTGTCTCTCTTCATCACCCCCATTCCATTGCCGCCCCGACCTCTCTCTACTGTAACAACCCTCCTCAACACACACCTCTGGCACCGTCAAAGCCATCAGCAAGCTTACAACACAGCACCGCCAAAGTAAGAACGGTGCTCATGAGACGGCCTCATCATCATCCCTCCAACACCACGCACAGTCCCTACCCCCAGCATCCACTCTCTGCTCGACACAATCCACCCGAACACAAGCCGCAGGCACCGACACTCCCACACGCACTGCCACATCACCATCAGCTCCAAAACAAGGAAGATGTGCATGAAAGGTTCCGTTTGAAGTGTCTGACTTGATTTTAAAAAAGCAGACCATCGATGACAGCAGTGTCCATAAATCGAAGCTTCAGCACGTGCAAATAGAATCAGGATTTCACTGCTGCCTCCCAGCGCCACGGACCCTTGTCGGATTCGAGCCTCGGGCGACTACCTGTGTGCAGTTTGCACATTCTACCCGTGTCTGCGTGGATTTCGTCGGACGGATCCGGTTTCCTCCCACAGTCCAAAGGTGTGCAGGTCAGGTGTTCTGGCCATGCTAAATTGCCCATTGTTTTCAGGGATGTGTAGGCTCGGTGCATTTGTTCGGGGTAAATAGAGTCATGCGGTAGGGGTTTGGGTGTGTGGGGGATACTACTGGGAGAGTCGGGAGCCTGTTTCCACAGTCGAGGGATTCGATGCTAATTTCTGATTACGCACATTTGGAGGACCTGAAAGAGATCAATTCAAACAGAAGCCACGCTTTGCGGGAGAAACACCGCGAGTTTGGCAGCATCTGCCACATTTCGGAAATGCAGGCAAAAGTGGCCTGTGCTTGCTTCCCACCGCCACAATGTGAGGGCCATTCAGTCTGATTTGCTCGCACTCCGTCTTCGCTGTTGTCCCGTGGCAGTGCAATTTAAAAGCGACCCGCCCGAGCAGGGACTTGAACCCTGGACCCTCAGATTAAAAGTCTGATGCTCTACCGACTGAGCTACCCGGGCTCGTGGCAAGCCGCCGCCCTGCTGCGGCTTTCCCTGCTTGAGCTGGAAAAGACGTTCGCGCTTCATACTCTCGCGCAGCCATTCTGACACAATCCACACAATTCAGTAGGAAAGACGGGCAGCCCCGACTGTGCAGGGCCGATTCCAAACCGCTGTCTCTCTTCATCACCCCCATTCCATTGCCGCCCCGACCTCTCTCTACTGTAACAACCCTCCTCAACACACACCTCTGGCACCGTCAAAGCCATCAGCAAGCTTACAACACAGCACCGCCAAAGTAAGAACGGTGCTCATGAGACGGCCTCATCATCATCCCTCCAAAACCACGCACAGTCCCTACCCCCAGCATCCACTCTCTGCTCGACACAATCCACCCGAACACAAGCCGCAGGCACCGACACTCCCACACGCACTGCCACATCACCATCAGCTCCAAAACAAGGAAGATGTGCATGAAAGGTTCCGTTTGAAGTGTCTGACTTGATTTTAAAAAAGCAGACCATCGATGACAGCAGTGTCCATAAATCGAAGCTTCAGCACGTGCAAATAGAATCAGGATTTCACTGCTGCCTCCCAGCGCCACGGACCCTTGTCGGATTCGATCCTCGGGCGACTACCTGTGTGCAGTTTGCACATTCTACCCGTGTCTGCGTGGATTTCGTCGGACGGATCCGGTTTCCTCCCACAGTCCAAAGGTGTGCAGGTCAGGTGTTCTGGCCATGCTAAATTGCCCATTGTTTTCAGGGATGTGTAGGTTCGGTGCATTTGTTCGGGGTAAATAGAGTCATGCGGTAGGGGTTTGGGTGTGTGGGGGATACTACTGGGAGAGTCGGGAGCCTGTTTCCACAGTCGAGGGATTCGATGCTAATTTCTGATTACGCACATTTGGAGGACCTGAAAGAGATCAATTCAAACAGAAGCCACGCTTTGCGGGAGAAACACCGCGAGTTTGGCAGCAACTGCCACATTTCGGAAATGCAGGCAAAAGTGGCCTGTGCTTGCTTCCCACCGCCACAATGTGAGGGCCATTCAGTCTGATTTGCTCGCACTACGCCTTCGCTGTTGTCCCGTGGCAGTGCAATTTAAAAGCGACCCGCCCGAGCAGGGACTTGAACCCTGGACCCTCAGATTAAAAGTCTGATGCTCTACCGACTGTGCTACCCGGGCTCGTGGCAAGTCGCCGCCCTGCTGCGGCTTTTCCTGCTTGAGCTGGAAAAGACGTTCGCGCTTCACACTCTCGCGCAGCCATTCTGACACAATCCACACAATTCAGTAGGAAAGACGGGCAGCCCCGACTGTGCAGGGCCGATTCCAAACCGCTGTCTCTCTTCATCACCCCCATTCCATTGCCGCCCCGACCTCTCTCTACTGTAACAACCCTCCTCAACACACACCTCTGGCACCGTCAAAGCCATCAGCAAGCTTACAACACAGCACCGCCAAAGTAAGAACGGTGCTCATGAGACGGCCTCATCATCATCCCTCCAAAACCACGCACAGTCCCTACCCCCAGCATCCACTCTCTGCTCGACACAATCCACCCGAACACAAGCCGCAGGCACCGACACTCCCACACGCACTGCCACATCACCATCAGCTCCAAAACAAGGAAGATGTGCATGAAAGGTTCCGTTTGAAGTGTCTGACTTGATTTTAAAAAAGCAGACCATCGATGACAGCAGTGTCCATAAATCGAAGCTTCAGCACGTGCAAATAGAATCAGGATTTCACTGCTGCCTCCCAGCGCCACGGACCCTTGTCGGATTCGAGCCTCGGGCGACTACCTGTGTGCAGTTTGCACATTCTACCCGTGTCTGCGTGGATTTCGTCGGACGGATCCGGTTTCCTCCCACAGTCCAAAGGTGTGCAGGTCAGGTGTTCTGGCCATGATAAATTGCCCATTGTTTTCAGGGATGTGTAGGCTCGGTGCATTTGTTCGGGGTAAATAGAGTCATGCGGTAGGGGTTTGGGTGTGTGGGGGATACTACTGGGAGGGTCGGGAGCCTGTTTCCACAGTCGAGGGATTCGATGCTAATTTCTGATTACGCACATTTGGAGGACCTGAAAGAGATCAATTCAAACAGAAGCCACGCTTTGCGGGAGAAACACCGCGAGTTTGGCAGCATCCGCCACATTTCGGAAATGCAGCCTGTGCTTGCTTCCCACCGCCACAATGTGAGGGCCATTCAGTCTGATTTGCTCGCACTCCGTCTTCGCTGTTGTCCCGTGGCAGTGCAATTTAAAAGCGATCCGCCCGAGCAGGGACTTGAACCCTGGACCCTCAGATTAAAAGTCTGATGCTCTACCGACTGAGCTACCCGGGGTCGTGGCAAGCTGCCGTCCTGCTGCGGCTTTTCCTGCTTGAGCTGGAAAAGACGTTCGCGCTTCACACTCTCGCGCAGCCATTCTGACACAATCCACACAATTCAGTAGGAAAGACGGGCAGCCCCGACTGTGCAGGGCCGATTCCAAACCGCTGTCTCTCTTCATCACCCCCATTCCATTGCCGCCCCGACCTCTCTCTACTGTAACAACCCTCCTCAACACACACCTCTGGCACCGTCAAAGCCATCAGCAAGCTTACAACACAGCACCTCCAAAGTAAGAACGGTGCTCATGAGACGGCCTCATCATCATCCCTCCAAAACCACGCACAGTCCCTACCCCCAGCATCCACTCTCTGCTCGACACAATCCACCCGAACACAAGCCGCAGGCACCGACACTCCCACACGCACTGCCACATCACCATCAGCTCCAAAACAAGGAAGATGTGCATGAAAGGTTCCGTTTGAAGTGTCTGACTTGATTTTAAAAAAGCAGACCATCGATGACAGCAGTGTCCATAAATCGAAGCTTCAGCACGTGCAAATAGAATCAGGATTTCACTGCTGCCTCCCAGCGCCACGGACCCTTGTCGGATTCGAGCCTCGGGCGACTACCTGTGTGCAGTTTGCACATTCTACCCGTGTCTGCGTGGATTTCGTCGGACGGATCCGGTTTCCTCCCACAGTCCAAAGGTGTGCAGGTCAGGTGTTCTGGCCATGCTAAATTGCCCATTGTTTTCAGGGATGTGTAGGTTCGGTGCATTTGTTCGGGGTAAATAGAGTCATGCGGTAGGGGTTTGGGTGTGTGGGGGATACTACTGGGAGAGTCGGGAGCCTGTTTCCACAGTCGAGGGATTCGATGCTAATTTCTGATTACGCACATTTGGAGGACCTGAAAGAGATCAATTCAAACAGAAGCCACGCTTTGCGGGAGAAACACCGCGAGTTTGGCAGCAACTGCCACATTTCGGAAATGCAGGCAAAAGTGGCCTGTGCTTGCTTCCCACCGCCACAATGTGAGGGCCATTCAGTCTGATTTGCTCGCACTACGCCTTCGCTGTTGTCCCGTGGCAGTGCAATTTAAAAGCGACCCGCCCGAGCAGGGACTTGAACCCTGGACCCTCAGATTAAAAGTCTGATGCTCTACCGACTGAGCTACCCGGGCTCGTGGCCAGCCGCCGCCCTGCTTCGGCTTTTCCTGCTTGAGCTGGAAAAGACGTTCGCGCTTCACACTCTCGCGCAGCCATTCTGACACAATCCACACAATTCAGTTGGAAAGACGGGCAGCCCCGACTGTGCAGGGCCGATTCCAAACCGCTGTCTCTCTTCATCACCCCCATTCCATTGCCGCCCCGACCTCTCTCTACTGTAACAACCCTCCTCAACACACACCTCTGGCACCGTCAAAGCCATCAGCAAGCTTACAACACAGCACCGCCAAAGTAAGAACGGTGCTCATGAGACGGCCTCATCATCATCCCTCCAACACCACGCACAGTCCCTACCCCCAGCATCCACTCTCTGCTCGACACAATCCACCCGAACACAAGCCGCAGGCACCGACACTCCCACACGCACTGCCACATCACCATCAGCTCCAAAACAAGGAAGATGTGCATGAAAGGTTCCGTTTGAAGTGTCTAACTTGATTTTAAAAAAAGCAGACCATCGATGACAGCAGTGTCCATAAATCGAAGCTTCAGCACGTGCAAATAGAATCAGGATTTCACTGCTGCCTCCCAGCGCCACGGACCCTTGTCGGATTCGAGCCTCGGGCGACTACCTGTGTGCAGTTTGCACATTCTACCCGTGTCTGCGTGGATTTCGTCGGACGGATCCGGTTTCCTCCCACAGTCCAAAGGTGTGCAGGTCAGGTGTTCTGGCCATGCTAAATTGCCCATTGTTTTCAGGGATGTGTAGGTTCGGTGCATTTGTTCGGGGTAAATAGAGTCATGCGGTAGGGGTTTGGGTGTGTGGGGGATACTACTGGGAGAGTCGGGAGCCTGTTTCCACAGTCGAGGGATTCGATGCTAATTTCTGATTACGCACATTTGGAGGACCTGAAAGAGATCAATTCAAACAGAAGCCACGCTTTGCGGGAGAAACACCGCGAGTTTGGCAGCAACTGCCACATTTCGGAAATGCAGGCAAAAGTGGCCTGTGCTTGCTTCCCACCGCCACAATGTGAGGGCCATTCAGTCTGATTTGCTCGCATTTCGCCTTCGCTGTTGTCCCGTGGCAGTGCAATTTAAAAGCGACCCGCCCGAGCAGGGACTTGAACACTGGACCCTCAGATTAAAAGTCGGATGCTCTACCGACTGAGCTACCCGGGCTCGTGGCCAACCGCCGCCCTGCTGCGGCTTTTCCTGCTTGAGCTGGAAAAGACGTTCGCGCTTCACACTCTCGCGCAGCCATTCTGACACAATCCACACAATTCAGTAGGAAAGACGGGCAGCCCCGACTGTGCAGGGCCGATTCCAAACCGCTGTCTCTCTTCATCACCCCCATTCCATTGCCGCCCCGACCTCTCTCTACTGTAACAACCCTCCTCAACTCACACCTCTGGCACCGTCAAAGCCATCAGCAAGCTTACAACACAGCACCGCCAAAGTAAGAACGGTGCTCATGAGACGGCCTCATCATCATCCCTCCAACACCACGCACAGTCCCTACCCCCAGCATCCACTCTCTGCTCGACACAATCCACCCGAACACAAGCCGCAGGCACCGACACTCCCACACGCACTGCTACATCACCATCAGCTCCAAAACAAGGAAGATGTGCATGAAAGGTTCCGTTTGAAGTGTCTGACTTGATTTTAAAAAAGCAGACCATCGATGACAGCAGTGTCCATAAATCGAAGCTTCAGCACGTGCAAATAGAATCAGGATTTCACTGCTGCCTCCCAGCGCCACGGACCCTTGTCGGATTCGAGCCTCGGGCGACTACCTGTGTGCAGTTTGCACATTCTACCCGTGTCTGCGTGGATTTCGTCGGACGGATCCGGTTTCCTCCCACAGTCCAAAGGTGTGCAGGTCAGGTGTTCTGGCCATGCTAAATTGCCCATTGTTTTCAGGGATGTGTAGGTTCGGTGCATTTGTTCGGGGTAAATAGAGTCATGCGGTAGGGGTTTGGGTGTGTGGGGGATACTACTGGGAGAGTCGGGAGCCTGTTTCCACAGTCGAGGGATTCGATGCTAATTTCTGATTACGCACATTTGGAGGACCTGAAAGAGATCAATTCAAACAGAAGCCACGCTTTGCGGGAGAAACACCGCGAGTTTGGCAGCAACTGCCACATTTCGGAAATGCAGGCAAAAGTGGCCTGTGCTTGCTTCCCACCGCCACAATGTGAGGGCCATTCAGTCTGATTTGCTCGCACTACGCCTTCGCTGTTGTCCCGTGTCAGTGCAATTTAAAAGCGACCCGCCCGAGCCGGGACTTGAACCCTGGACCCTCAGATTAAGAGTCTGATGCTCTACCGACTGAGCTACCCGGGCTCGTGGCAAGCCGCCGCCCTGCTGCGGCTTTTCCTGCTTGAGCTGGAAAAGACGTTCGCGCTTCACACTCTCGCGCAGCCATTCTGACACAATCCACACAATTCAGTAGGAAAGACGGGCAGCCCCGACTGTGCAGGGCCGATTCCAAACCGCTGTCTCTCTTCATCACCCCCATTCCATTGCCGCCCCGACCTCTCTCTACTGTAACAACCCTCCTCAACACACACCTCTGGCACCGTCAAAGCCATCAGCAAGCTTACAACACAGCACCGCCAAAGTAAGAACGGTGCTCATGAGACGGCCTCACATTCATCTCTCCAACACCACGCACAGTCCCTACCCCCAGCATCCACTCTCTGCTCGACACAATCCACCCGAACACAAGCCGCAGGCACCGACACTCCCACACGCACTGCCACATCACCATCAGCTCCAAAACAAGGAAGATGTGCATGAAAGGTTCCGTTTGAAGTGTCTGACTTGATTTTAAAAAAGCAGACCATCGATGACAGCAGTGTCCATAAATCGAAGCTTCAGCACGTGCAAATAGAATCAGGATTTCACTGCTGCCTCCCAGCGCCACGGACCGTTGTCGGATTCGAGCCTCGGGCGACTACCTGTGTGCAGTTTGCACATTCTACCCGTGTCTGCGTGGATTTCGTCGGACGGATCCGGTTTCCTCCCACAGTCCAAAGGTGTGCAGGTCAGGTGTTCTGGCCATGCTAAATTGCCCATTGTTTTCAGGGATGTGTAGGTTCGGTGCATTTGTTCGGGGTAAATAGAGTCATGCGGTAGGGGTTTGGGTGTGTGGGGGATACTACTGGGAGAGTCGGGAGCCTGTTTCCACAGTCGAGGGATTCGATGCTAATTTCTGATTACGCACATTTGGAGGACCTGAAAGAGATCAATTCAAACAGAAGCCACGCTTTGCGGGAGAAACACCGCGAGTTTGGCAGCAACTGCCACATTTCGGAAATGCAGGCAAAAGTGGCCTGTGCTTGCTTCCCACCGCCACAATGTGAGGGCCATTCAGTCTGATTTGCTCGCACTACGCCTTCGCTGTTGTCCCGTGTCAGTGCAATTTAAAAGCGACCCGCCCGAGCAGGGACTTGAACCCTGGACCCTCAGATTAAAAGTCTGATGCTCTACCGACTGAGCTACCCGGGCTCGTGGCAAGCCGCCGCCCTGCTGCGGCTTTTCCTGCTTGAGCTGGAAAAGACGTTCGCGCTTCACACTCTCGCGCAGCCATTCTGACACAATCCACACAATTCAGTAGGAAAGACGGGCAGCCCCGACTGTGCAGGGCCGATTCCAAACCGCTGTCTCTCTTCATCACCCCCATTCCATTGCCGCCCCGACCTCTCTCTACTGTAACAACCCTCCTCAACACACACCTCTGGCACCGTCAAAGCCATCAGCAAGCTTACAACACAGCACCGCCAAAGTAAGAACGGTGCTCATGAGACGGCCTCATCATCATCCCTCCAAAACCACGCACAGTCCCTACCCCCAGCATCCACTCTCTGCTCGACACAATCCACCCGAACACAAGCCGCAGGCACCGACACTCCCACACGCACTGCCACATCACCATCAGCTCCAAAACAAGGAAGATGTGCATGAAAGGTTCCGTTTGAAGTGTCTGACTTGATTTTAAAAAAGCAGACCATCGATGACAGCAGTGTCCATAAATCGAAGCTTCAGCACGTGCAAATAGAATCAGGATTTCACTGCTGCCTCCCAGCGCCACGGACCCTTGTCGGATTCGAGCCTCGGGCGACTACCTGTGTGCAGTTTGCACATTCTACCCGTGTCTGCGTGGATTTCGTCGGACGGATCCGGTTTCCTCCCACAGTCCAAAGGTGTGCAGGTCAGGTGTTCTGGCCATGCTAAATTGCCCATTGTTTTCAGGGATGTGTAGGTTCGGTGCATTTGTTCGGGGTAAATAGAGTCATGCGGTAGGGGTTTGGGTGTGTGGGGGATACTACTGGGAGAGTCGGGAGCCTGTTTCCACAGTCGAGGGATTCGATGCTAATTTCTGATTACGCACATTTGGAGGACTTGAAAGAGATCAATTCAAACAGAAGCCACGCTTTGCGGGAGAAACACCGCGAGTTTGGCAGCAACTGCCACATTTCGGAAATGCAGGCAAAAGTGGCCTGTGCTTGCTTCCCACCGCCACAATGTGAGGGCCATTCAGTCTGATTTGCTCGCACTACGCCTTCGCTGTTGTCCCGTGGCAGTGCAATTTAAAAGCGACCCGCCCGAGCAGGGACTTGAACCCTGGACCCTCAGATTAAAAGTCTGATGCTCTACCGACTGAGCTACCCGGGGTCGTGGCCAGCCGCCGCCCTGCTGCGGCTTTTCCTGCTTGAGCTGGAAAAGACGTTCGCGCTTCACACTCTCGCGCAGCCATTCTGACACAATCCACACAATTCAGTTGGAAAGACGGGCAGCCCCGACTGTGCAGGGCCGATTCCAAACCGCTGTCTCTCTTCATCACCCCCATTCCATTGCCGCCCCGACCTCTCTCTACTGTAACAACCCTCCTCAACACACACCTCTGGCACCGTCAAAGCCATCAGCAAGCTTACAACACAGCACCGCCAAAGTAAGAACGGTGCTCATGAGACGGCCTCATCATCATCCCTCCAACACCACGCACAGTCCCTACCCCCAGCATCCACTCTCTGCTCGACACAATCCACCCGAACACAAGCCGCAGGCACCGACACTCCCACACGCACTGCCACATCACCATCAGCTCCAAAACAAGGAAGATGTGCATGAAAGGTTCCGTTTGAAGTGTCTAACTTGATTTTAAAAAAAGCAGACCATCGATGACAGCAGTGTCCATACATCGAAGCTTCAGCACGTGCAAATAGAATCAGGATTTCACTGCTGCCTCCCAGCGCCACGGACCCTTGTCGGATTCGAGCCTCGGGCGACTACCTGTGTGCAGTTTGCACATTCTACCCGTGTCTGCGTGGATTTCGTCGGACGGATCCGGTTTCCTCCCACAGTCCAAAGGTGTGCAGGTCAGGTGTTCTGGCCATGCTAAATTGCCCATTGTTTTCAGGGATGTGTAGGTTCGGTGCATTTGTTCGGGGTAAATAGAGTCATGCGGTAGGGGTTTGGGTGTGTGGGGGATACTACTGGGAGAGTCGGGAGCCTGTTTCCACAGTCGAGGGATTCGATGCTAATTTCTGATTACGCACATTTGGAGGACCTGAAAGAGATCAATTCAAACAGAAGCCACGCTTTGCGGGAGAAACACCGCGAGTTTGGCAGCAACTGCCACATTTCGGAAATGCAGGCAAAAGTGGCCTGTGCTTGCTTCCCACCGCCACAATGTGAGGGCCATTCAGTCTGATTTGCTCGCATTACGCCTTCGCTGTTGTCCCGTGGCAGTGCAATTTAAAAGCGACCCGCCCGAGCAGGGACTTGAACACTGGACCCTCAGATTAAAAGTCGGATGCTCTACCGACTGAGCTACCCGGGCTCGTGGCCAACCGCCGCCCTGCTGCGGCTTTTCCTGCTTGAGCTGGAAAAGACGTTCGCGCTTCACACTCTCGCGCAGCCATTCTGACACAATCCACACAATTCAGTAGGAAAGACGGGCAGCCCCGACTGTGCAGGGCCGATTCCAAACCGCTGTCTCTCTTCATCACCCCCATTCCATTGCCGCCCCGACCTCTCTCTACTGTAACAACCCTCCTCAACTCACACCTCTGGCACCGTCAAAGCCATCAGCAAGCTTACAACACAGCACCGCCAAAGTAAGAACGGTGCTCATGAGACGGCCTCATCATCATCCCTCCAACACCACGCACAGTCCCTACCCCCAGCATCCACTCTCTGCTCGACACAATCCACCCGAACACAAGCCGCAGGCACCGACACTCCCACACGCACTGCCACATCACCATCAGCTCCAAAACAAGGAAGATGTGCATGAAAGGTTCCGTTTGAAGTGTCTGACTTGATTTTAAAAAAGCAGACCATCGATGACAGCAGTGTCCATAAATCGAAGCTTCAGCACGTGCAAATAGAATCAGGATTTCACTGCTGCCTCCCAGCGCCACGGACCGTTGTCGGATTCGAGCCTCGGGCGACTACCTGTGTGCAGTTTGCACATTCTACCCGTGTCTGCGTGGATTTCGTCGGACGGATCCGGTTTCCTCCCACAGTCCAAAGGTGTGCAGGTCAGGTGTTCTGGCCATGCTAAATTGCCCATTGTTTTCAGGGATGTGTAGGTTCGGTGCATTTGTTCGGGGTAAATAGAGTCATGCGGTAGGGGTTTGGGTGTGAGGGGGATACTACTGGGAGAGTCGGGAGCCTGTTTCCACAGTCGAGGGATTCGATGCTAATTTCTGATTACGCACATTTGGAGGACCTGAAAGAGATCAATTCAAACAGAAGCCACGCTTTGCGGGAGAAACACCGCGAGTTTGGCAGCAACTGCCACATTTCGGAAATGCAGGCAAAAGTGGCCTGTGCTTGCTTCCCACCGCCACAATGTGAGGGCCATTCAGTCTGATTTGCTCGCACTACGCCTTCGCTGTTGTCCCGTGTCAGTGCAATTTAAAAGAGACCCGCCCGAGCCGGGACTTGAACCCTGGACCCTCAGAATAAGAGTCTGATGCTCTACCGACTGAGCTACCCGGGCTCGTGGCACGCCGCCGCCCTGCTGCGGCTTTTCCTGCTTGAGCTGGAAAAGACGTTCGCGCTTCACACTCTCGCGCAGCCATTCTGACACAATCCACACAATTCAGTAGGAAAGACGGGCAGCCCCGACTGTGCAGGGCCGATTCCAAACCGCTGTCTCTCTTCATCACCCCCATTCCATTGCCGCCCCGACCTCTCTCTACTGTAACAACCCTCCTCAACACACACCTCTGGCACCGTCAAAGCCATCAGCAAGCTTACAACACAGCACCGCCAAAGTAAGAACGGTGCTCATGAGACGGCCTCACATTCATCCCTCCAACACCACGCACAGTCCCTACCCCCAGCATCCACTCTCTGCTCGACACAATCCACCCGAACACAAGCCGCAGGCACCGACACTCCCACACGCACTGCCACATCACCATCAGCTCCAAAACAAGGAAGATGTGCATGAAAGGTTCCGTTTGAAGTGTCTGACTTGATTTTAAAAAAGCAGACCATCGATGACAGCAGTGTCCATAAATCGAAGCTTCAGCACGTGCAAATAGAATCAGGATTTCACTGCTGCCTCCCAGCGCCACGGACCGTTGTCGGATTCGAGCCTCGGGCGACTACCTGTGTGCAGTTTGCACATTCTACCCGTGTCTGCGTGGATTTCGTCGGACGGATCCGGTTTCCTCCCACAGTCCAAAGGTGTGCAGGTCAGGTGTTCTGGCCATGCTAAATTGCCCATTGTTTTCAGGGATGTGTAGGTTCGGTGCATTTGTTCGGGGTAAGTAGAGTCATGCGGTAGGGGTTTGGGTGTGTGGGGGATACTACTGGGAGAGTCGGGAGCCTGTTTCCACAGTCGAGGGATTCGATGCTAATTTCTGATGACGCACATTTGGAGGACCTGAAAGAGATCAATTCAAACAGAAGCCACGCTTTGCGGGAGAAACACCGCGAGTTTGGCAGCAACTGCCACATTTCGGAAATGCAGGCAAAAGTGGCCTGTGCTTGCTTCCCACCGCCACAATGTGAGGGCCATTCAGTCTGATTTGCTCGCACTACGCCTTCGCTGTTGTCCCGTGTCAGTGCAATTTAAAAGCGACCCGCCCGAGCAGGGACTTGAACCCTGGACCCTCAGATTAAAAGTCTGATGCTCTACCGACTGAGCTACCCGGGCTCGTGGCAAGCCGCCGCCCTGCTGCGGCTTTTCCTGCTTGAGCTGGAAAAGACGTTCGCGCTTCACACTCTCGCGCAGCCATTCTGACACAATCCACACAATTCAGTAGGAAAGACGGGCAGCCCCGACTGTGCAGGGCCGATTCCAAACCGCTGTCTCTCTTCATCACCCCCATTCCATTGCCGCCCCGACCTCTCTCTACTGTAACAACCCTCCTCAACACACACCTCTGGCACCGTCAAAGCCATCAGCAAGCTTACAACACAGCACCGCCAAAGTAAGAACGGTGCTCATGAGACGGCCTCACATTCATCCCTCCAACACCACGCACAGTCCCTCCCCCCAGCATCCACTCTCTGCTCGACACAATCCACCCGAACACAAGCCGCAGGCACCGACACTCCCACACGCACTGCCACATCACCATCAGCTCCAAAACAAGGAAGATGTGCATGAAAGGTTCCGTTTGAAGTGTCTGACTTGATTTTAAAAAAGCAGACCATCGATGACAGCAGTGTCCATAAATCGAAGCTTCAGCACGTGCAAATAGAATCAGGATTTCACTGCTGCCTCCCAGCGCCACGGACCCTTGTCGGATTCGAGCCTCGGGCGACTACCTGTGTGCAGTTTGCACATTCTACCCGTGTCTGCGTGGATTTCGTCGGACGGATCCGGTTTCCTCCCACAGTCCAAAGGTGTGCAGGTCAGGTGTTCTGGCCATGCTAAATTGCCCATTGTTTTCAGGGATGTGTAGGTTCGGTGCATTTGTTCGGGGTAAATAGAGTCATGCGGTAGGGGTTTGGGTGTGTGGGGGATACTACTGGGAGAGTCGGGAGCCTGTTTCCACAGTCGAGGGATTCGATGCTAATTTCTGATGACGCACATTTGGAGGACCTGAAAGAGATCAATTCAAACAGAAGCCACGCTTTGCGGGAGAAACACCGCGAGTTTGGCAGCAACTGCCACATTTCGGAAATGCAGGCAAAAGTGGCCTGTGCTTGCTTCCCACCGCCACAATGTGACGGCCATTCAGTCTGATTTGCTCGCCCTACGCCTACGCTGTTGTCCCGTGTCAGTGCAATTTTAGAGCGACCCGCCCGAGCCGAGACTTGAACCCTGGACCCTCAGATTAAAAGTCTGATGCTCTACCGACTGAGCTACCCGGGCTCGTGGCAAACCGCCGCCCTGCTGCGGCTTTTCCTGCTTGAGCTGGGAAAGACGTTCGCGCTTCACACTCTCGCGCAGCCATTCTGACACAATCCACACAATTCAGTAGGAAAGACGGGCAGCCCCGACTGTGCAGGGCCGATTCCAAACCGCTGTCTCTCTTCATCACCCCCATTCCATTGCCGCCCCGACCTCTCTCTACTGTAACAACCCTCCTCAACTCACACCTCTGGCACCGTCAAAGCCATCAGCAAGCTTACAACACAGCACCGCCAAAGTAAGAACGGTGCTCATGAGACGGCCTCATCATCATCCCTCCAACACCACGCACAGTCCCTACCCCCAGCATCCACTCTCTGCTCGACACAATCCACCCGAACACAAGCCGCAGGCACCGACACTCCCACACGCACTGCTACATCACCATCAGCTCCAAAACAAGGAAGATGTGCATGAAAGGTTCCGTTTGAAGTGTCTGACTTGATTTTAAAAAAGCAGACCATCGATGACAGCAGTGTCCATAAATCGAAGCTTCAGCACGTGCAAATAGAATCAGGATTTCACTGCTGCCTCCCAGCGCCACGGACCCTTGTCGGATTCGAGCCTCGGGCGACTACCTGTGTGCAGTTTGCACATTCTACCCGTGTCTGCGTGGATTTCGTCGGACGGATCCGGTTTCCTCCCACAGTCCAAAGGTGTGCAGGTCAGGTGTTCTGGCCATGCTAAATTGCCCATTGTTTTCAGGGATGTGTAGGTTCGGTGCATTTGTTCGGGGTAAATAGAGTCATGCGGTAGGGGTTTGGGTGTGTGGGGGATACTACTGGGAGAGTCGGGAGCCTGTTTCCACAGTCGAGGGATTCGATGCTAATTTCTGATTACGCACATTTGGAGGACCTGAAAGAGATCAATTCAAACAGAAGCCACGCTTTGCGGGAGAAACACCGCGAGTTTGGCAGCAACTGCCACATTTCGGAAATGCAGGCAAAAGTGGCCTGTGCTTGCTTCCCACCGCCACAATGTGAGGGCCATTCAGTCTGATTTGCTCGCACTACGCCTTCGCTGTTGTCCCGTGTCAGTGCAATTTAAAAGCGACCCGCCCGAGCCGGGACTTGAACCCTGGACCCTCAGATTAAGAGTCTGATGCTCTACCGACTGAGCTACCCGGGCTCGTGGCAAGCCGCCGCCCTGCTGCGGCTTTTCCTGCTTGAGCTGGAAAAGACGTTCGCGCTTCACACTCTCGCGCAGCCATTCTGACACAATCCACACAATTCAGTAGGAAAGACGGGCAGCCCCGACTGTGCAGGGCCGATTCCAAACCGCTGTCTCTCTTCATCACCCCCATTCCATTGCCGCCCCGACCTCTCTCTACTGTAACAACCCTCCTCAACACACACCTCTGGCACCGTCAAAGCCATCAGCAAGCTTACAACACAGCACCGCCAAAGTAAGAACGGTGCTCATGAGACGGCCTCACATTCATCTCTCCAACACCACGCACAGTCCCTACCCCCAGCATCCACTCTCTGCTCGACACAATCCACCCGAACACAAGCCGCAGGCACCGACACTCCCACACGCACTGCCACATCACCATCAGCTCCAAAACAAGGAAGATGTGCATGAAAGGTTCCGTTTGAAGTGTCTGACTTGATTTTAAAAAAGCAGACCATCGATGACAGCAGTGTCCATAAATCGAAGCTTCAGCACGTGCAAATAGAATCAGGATTTCACTGCTGCCTCCCAGCGCCACGGACCGTTGTCGGATTCGAGCCTCGGGCGACTACCTGTGTGCAGTTTGCACATTCTACCCGTGTCTGCGTGGATTTCGTCGGACGGATCCGGTTTCCTCCCACAGTCCAAAGGTGTGCAGGTCAGGTGTTCTGGCCATGCTAAATTGCCCATTGTTTTCAGGGATGTGTAGGTTCGGTGCATTTGTTCGGGGTAAATAGAGTCATGCGGTAGGGGTTTGGGTGTGTGGGGGATACTACTGGGAGAGTCGGGAGCCTGTTTCCACAGTCGAGGGATTCGATGCTAATTTCTGATTACGCACATTTGGAGGACCTGAAAGAGATCAATTCAAACAGAAGCCACGCTTTGCGGGAGAAACACCGCGAGTTTGGCAGCAACTGCCACATTTCGGAAATGCAGGCAAAAGTGGCCTGTGCTTGCTTCCCACCGCCACAATGTGAGGGCCATTCAGTCTGATTTGCTCGCACTACGCCTTCGCTGTTGTCCCGTGTCAGTGCAATTTAAAAGCGACCCGCCCGAGCAGGGACTTGAACCCTGGACCCTCAGATTAAAAGTCTGATGCTCTACCGACTGAGCTACCCGGGCTCGTGGCAAGCCGCCGCCCTGCTGCGGCTTTTCCTGCTTGAGCTGGAAAAGACGTTCGCGCTTCACACTCTCGCGCAGCCATTCTGACACAATCCACACAATTCAGTAGGAAAGACGGGCAGCCCCGACTGTGCAGGGCCGATTCCAAACCGCTGTCTCTCTTCATCACCCCCATTCCATTGCCGCCCCGACCTCTCTCTACTGTAACAACCCTCCTCAACACACACCTCTGGCACCGTCAAAGCCATCAGCAAGCTTACAACACAGCACCGCCAAAGTAAGAACGGTGCTCATGAGACGGCCTCATCATCATCCCTCCAAAACCACGCACAGTCCCTACCCCCAGCATCCACTCTCTGCTCGACACAATCCACCCGAACACAAGCCGCAGGCACCGACACTCCCACACGCACTGCCACATCACCATCAGCTCCAAAACAAGGAAGATGTGCATGAAAGGTTCCGTTTGAAGTGTCTGACTTGATTTTAAAAAAGCAGACCATCGATGACAGCAGTGTCCATAAATCGAAGCTTCAGCACGTGCAAATAGAATCAGGATTTCACTGCTGCCTCCCAGCGCCACGGACCCTTGTCGGATTCGAGCCTCGGGCGACTACCTGTGTGCAGTTTGCACATTCTACCCGTGTCTGCGTGGATTTCGTCGGACGGATCCGGTTTCCTCCCACAGTCCAAAGGTGTGCAGGTCAGGTGTTCTGGCCATGCTAAATTGCCCATTGTTTTCAGGGATGTGTAGGTTCGGTGCATTTGTTCGGGGTAAATAGAGTCATGCGGTAGGGGTTTGGGTGTGTGGGGGATACTACTGGGAGAGTCGGGAGCCTGTTTCCACAGTCGAGGGATTCGATGCTAATTTCTGATTACGCACATTTGGAGGACTTGAAAGAGATCAATTCAAACAGAAGCCACGCTTTGCGGGAGAAACACCGCGAGTTTGGCAGCAACTGCCACATTTCGGAAATGCAGGCAAAAGTGGCCTGTGCTTGCTTCCCACCGCCACAATGTGAGGGCCATTCAGTCTGATTTGCTCGCACTACGCCTTCGCTGTTGTCCCGTGGCAGTGCAATTTAAAAGCGACCCGCCCGAGCAGGGACTTGAACCCTGGACCCTCAGATTAAAAGTCTGATGCTCTACCGACTGAGCTACCCGGGGTCGTGGCCAGCCGCCGCCCTGCTGCGGCTTTTCCTGCTTGAGCTGGAAAAGACGTTCGCGCTTCACACTCTCGCGCAGCCATTCTGACACAATCCACACAATTCAGTTGGAAAGACGGGCAGCCCCGACTGTGCAGGGCCGATTCCAAACCGCTGTCTCTCTTCATCACCCCCATTCCATTGCCGCCCCGACCTCTCTCTACTGTAACAACCCTCCTCAACACACACCTCTGGCACCGTCAAAGCCATCAGCAAGCTTACAACACAGCACCGCCAAAGTAAGAACGGTGCTCATGAGACGGCCTCATCATCATCCCTCCAACACCACGCACAGTCCCTACCCCCAGCATCCACTCTCTGCTCGACACAATCCACCCGAACACAAGCCGCAGGCACCGACACTCCCACACGCACTGCCACATCACCATCAGCTCCAAAACAAGGAAGATGTGCATGAAAGGTTCCGTTTGAAGTGTCTAACTTGATTTTAAAAAAAGCAGACCATCGATGACAGCAGTGTCCATACATCGAAGCTTCAGCACGTGCAAATAGAATCAGGATTTCACTGCTGCCTCCCAGCGCCACGGACCGTTGTCGGATTCGAGCCTCGGGCGACTACCTGTGTGCAGTTTGCACATTCTACCCGTGTCTGCGTGGATTTCGTCGGACGGATCCGGTTTCCTCCCACAGTCCAAAGGTGTGCAGGTCAGGTGTTCTGGCCATGCTAAATTGCCCATTGTTTTCAGGGATGTGTAGGTTCGGTGCATTTGTTCGGGGTAAATAGAGTCATGCGGTAGGGGTTTGGGTGTGTGGGGGATACTACTGGGAGAGTCGGGAGCCTGTTTCCACAGTCGAGGGATTCGATGCTAATTTCTGATTACGCACATTTGGAGGACCTGAAAGAGATCAATTCAAACAGAAGCCACGCTTTGCGGGAGAAACACCGCGAGTTTGGCAGCAACTGCCACATTTCGGAAATGCAGGCAAAAGTGGCCTGTGCTTGCTTCCCACCGCCACAATGTGAGGGCCATTCAGTCTGATTTGCTCGCATTACGCCTTCGCTGTTGTCCCGTGGCAGTGCAATTTAAAAGCGACCCGCCCGAGCAGGGACTTGAACACTGGACCCTCAGATTAAAAGTCGGATGCTCTACCGACTGAGCTACCCGGGCTCGTGGCCAACCGCCGCCCTGCTGCGGCTTTTCCTGCTTGAGCTGGAAAAGACGTTCGCGCTTCACACTCTCGCGCAGCCATTCTGACACAATCCACACAATTCAGTAGGAAAGACGGGCAGCCCCGACTGTGCAGGGCCGATTCCAAACCGCTGTCTCTCTTCATCACCCCCATTCCATTGCCGCCCCGACCTCTCTCTACTGTAACAACCCTCCTCAACTCACACCTCTGGCACCGTCAAAGCCATCAGCAAGCTTACAACACAGCACCGCCAAAGTAAGAACGGTGCTCATGAGACGGCCTCATCATCATCCCTCCAACACCACGCACAGTCCCTACCCCCAGCATCCACTCTCTGCTCGACACAATCCACCCGAACACAAGCCGCAGGCACCGACACTCCCACACGCACTGCCACATCACCATCAGCTCCAAAACAAGGAAGATGTGCATGAAAGGTTCCGTTTGAAGTGTCTGACTTGATTTTAAAAAAGCAGACCATCGATGACAGCAGTGTCCATAAATCGAAGCTTCAGCACGTGCAAATAGAATCAGGATTTCACTGCTGCCTCCCAGCGCCACGGACCGTTGTCGGATTCGAGCCTCGGGCGACTACCTGTGTGCAGTTTGCACATTCTACCCGTGTCTGCGTGGATTTCGTCGGACGGATCCGGTTTCCTCCCACAGTCCAAAGGTGTGCAGGTCAGGTGTTCTGGCCATGCTAAATTGCCCATTGTTTTCAGGGATGTGTAGGTTCGGTGCATTTGTTCGGGGTAAATAGAGTCATGCGGTAGGGGTTTGGGTGTGAGGGGGATACTACTGGGAGAGTCGGGAGCCTGTTTCCACAGTCGAGGGATTCGATGCTAATTTCTGATTACGCACATTTGGAGGACCTGAAAGAGATCAATTCAAACAGAAGCCACGCTTTGCGGGAGAAACACCGCGAGTTTGGCAGCAACTGCCACATTTCGGAAATGCAGGCAAAAGTGGCCTGTGCTTGCTTCCCACCGCCACAATGTGAGGGCCATTCAGTCTGATTTGCTCGCACTACGCCTTCGCTGTTGTCCCGTGTCAGTGCAATTTAAAAGCGACCCGCCCGAGCCGGGACTTGAACCCTGGACCCTCAGATTAAGAGTCTGATGCTCTACCGACTGAGCTACCCGGGCTCGTGGCAAGCCGCCGCCCTGCTGCGGCTTTTCCTGCTTGAGCTGGAAAAGACGTTCGCGCTTCACACTCTCGCGCAGCCATTCTGACACAATCCACACAATTCAGTAGGAAAGACGGGCAGCCCCGACTGTGCAGGGCCGATTCCAAACCGCTGTCTCTCTTCATCACCCCCATTCCATTGCCGCCCCGACCTCTCTCTACTGTAACAACCCTCCTCAACACACACCTCTGGCACCGTCAAAGCCATCAGCAAGCTTACAACACAGCACCGCCAAAGTAAGAACGGTGCTCATGAGACGGCCTCACATTCATCCCTCCAACACCACGCACAGTCCCTACCCCCAGCATCCACTCTCTGCTCGACACAATCCACCCGAACACAAGCCGCAGGCACCGACACTCCCACACGCACTGCCACATCACCATCAGCTCCAAAACAAGGAAGATGTGCATGAAAGGTTCCGTTTGAAGTGTCTGACTTGATTTTAAAAAAGCAGACCATCGATGACAGCAGTGTCCATAAATCGAAGCTTCAGCACGTGCAAATAGAATCAGGATTTCACTGCTGCCTCCCAGCGCCACGGACCGTTGTCGGATTCGAGCCTCGGGCGACTACCTGTGTGCAGTTTGCACATTCTACCCGTGTCTGCGTGGATTTCGTCGGACGGATCCGGTTTCCTCCCACAGTCCAAAGGTGTGCAGGTCAGGTGTTCTGGCCATGCTAAATTGCCCATTGTTTTCAGGGATGTGTAGGTTCGGTGCATTTGTTCGGGGTAAATAGAGTCATGCGGTAGGGGTTTGGGTGTGTGGGGGATACTACTGGGAGAGTCGGGAGCCTGTTTCCACAGTCGAGGGATTCGATGCTAATTTCTGATGACGCACATTTGGAGGACCTGAAAGAGATCAATTCAAACAGAAGCCACGCTTTGCGGGAGAAACACCGCGAGTTTGGCAGCAACTGCCACATTTCGGAAATGCAGGCAAAAGTGGCCTGTGCTTGCTTCCCACCGCCACAATGTGAGGGCCATTCAGTCTGATTTGCTCGCACTACGCCTTCGCTGTTGTCCCGTGTCAGTGCAATTTAAAAGCGACCCGCCCGAGCAGGGACTTGAACCCTGGACCCTCAGATTAAAAGTCTGATGCTCTACCGACTGAGCTACCCGGGCTCGTGGCAAGCCGCCGCCCTGCTGCGGCTTTTCCTGCTTGAGCTGGAAAAGACGTTCGCGCTTCACACTCTCGCGCAGCCATTCTGACACAATCCACACAATTCAGTAGGAAAGACGGGCAGCCCCGACTGTGCAGGGCCGATTCCAAACCGCTGTCTCTCTTCATCACCCCCATTCCATTGCCGCCCCGACCTCTCTCTACTGTAACAACCCTCCTCAACACACACCTCTGGCACCGTCAAAGCCATCAGCAAGCTTACAACACAGCACCGCCAAAGTAAGAACGGTGCTCATGAGACGGCCTCACATTCATCCCTCCAACACCACGCACAGTCCCTCCCCCCAGCATCCACTCTCTGCTCGACACAATCCACCCGAACACAAGCCGCAGGCACCGACACTCCCACACGCACTGCCACATCACCATCAGCTCCAAAACAAGGAAGATGTGCATGAAAGGTTCCGTTTGAAGTGTCTGACTTGATTTTAAAAAAGCAGACCATCGATGACAGCAGTGTCCATAAATCGAAGCTTCAGCACGTGCAAATAGAATCAGGATTTCACTGCTGCCTCCCAGCGCCACGGACCGTTGTCGGATTCGAGCCTCGGGCGACTACCTGTGTGCAGTTTGCACATTCTACCCGTGTCTGCGTGGATTTCGTCGGACGGATCCGGTTTCCTCCCACAGTCCAAAGGTGTGCAGGTCAGGTGTTCTGGCCATGCTAAATTGCCCATTGTTTTCAGGGATGTGTAGGTTCGGTGCATTTGTTCGGGGTAAATAGAGTCATGCGGTAGGGGTTTGGGTGTGTGGGGGATACTACTGGGAGAGTCGGGAGCCTGTTTCCACAGTCGAGGGATTCGATGCTAATTTCTGATGACGCACATTTGGAGGACCTGAAAGAGATCAATTCAAACAGAAGCCACGCTTTGCGGGAGAAACACCGCGAGTTTGGCAGCAACTGCCACATTTCGGAAATGCAGGCAAAAGTGGCCTGTGCTTGCTTCCCACCGCCACAATGTGACGGCCATTCAGTCTGATTTGCTCGCCCTACGCCTACGCTGTTGTCCCGTGTCAGTGCAATTTTAGAGCGACCCGCCCGAGCCGAGACTTGAACCCTGGACCCTCAGATTAAAAGTCTGATGCTCTACCGACTGAGCTACCCGGGCTCGTGGCAAACCGCCGCCCTGCTGCGGCTTTTCCTGCTTGAGCTGGGAAAGACGTTCGCGCTTCACACTCTCGCGCAGCCATTCTGACACAATCCACACAATTCAGTAGGAAAGACGGGCAGCCCCGACTGTGCAGGGCCGATTCCAAACCGCTGTCTCTCTTCATCACCCCCATTCCATTGCCGCCCCGACCTCTCTCTACTGTAACAACCCTCCTCAACACACACCTCTGGCACCGTCAAAGCCATCAGCAAGCTTACAACACAGCACCGCCAAAGTAAGAACGGTGCTCATGAGACGGCCTCATCATCATCCCTCCAACACCACGCACAGTCCCTACCCCCAGCATCCACTCTCTGCTCGACACAATCCACCCGAACACAAGCCGCAGGCACCGACACTCCCACACGCACTGCCACATCACCATCAGCTCCAAAACAAGGAAGATGTGCATGAAAGGTTCCGTTTGAAGTGTCTGACTTGATTTTAAAAAAGCAGACCATCGATGACAGCAGTGTCCATAAATCGAAGCTTCAGCACGTGCAAATAGAATCAGGATTTCACTGCTGCCTCCCAGCGCCACGGACCGTTGTCGGATTCGAGCCTCGGGCGACTACCTGTGTGCAGTTTGCACATTCTACCCGTGTCTGCGTGGATTTCGTCGGACGGATCCGGTTTCCTCCCACAGTCCAAAGGTGTGCAGGTCAGGTGTTCTGGCCATGCTAAATTGCCCATTGTTTTCAGGGATGTGTAGGTTCGGTGCATTTGTTCGGGGTAAGTAGAGTCATGCGGTAGGGGTTTGGGTGTGTGGGGGATACTACTGGGAGAGTCGGGAGCCTGTTTCCACAGTCGAGGGATTCGATGCTAATTTCTGATGACGCACATTTGGAGGACCTGAAAGAGATCAATTCAAACAGAAGCCACGCTTTGCGGGAGAAACACCGCGAGTTTGGCAGCAACTGCCACATTTCGGAAATGCAGGCAAAAGTGGCCTGTGCTTGCTTCCCACCGCCACAATGTGAGGGCCATTCAGTCTGATTTGCTCGCACTACGCCTTCGCTGTTGTCCCGTGTCAGTGCAATTTAAAAGCGACCCGCCCGAGCAGGGACTTGAACCCTGGACCCTCAGATTAAAAGTCTGATGCTCTACCGACTGAGCTACCCGGGCTCGTGGCAAGCCGCCGCCCTGCTGCGGCTTTTCCTGCTTGAGCTGGAAAAGACGTTCGCGCTTCACACTCTCGCGCAGCCATTCTGACACAATCCACACAATTCAGTAGGAAAGACGGGCAGCCCCGACTGTGCAGGGCCGATTCCAAACCGCTGTCTCTCTTCATCACCCCCATTCCATTGCCGCCCCGACCTCTCTCTACTGTAACAACCCTCCTCAACACACACCTCTGGCACCGTCAAAGCCATCAGCAAGCTTACAACACAGCACCGCCAAAGTAAGAACGGTGCTCATGAGACGGCCTCATCATCATCCCTCCAACACCACGCACAGTCCCTACCCCCAGCATCCACTCTCTGCTCGACACAATCCACCCGAACACAAGCCGCAGGCATCGACACTCCCACACGCACTGCCACATCACCATCAGCTCCAAAACAAGGAAGATGTGCATGAAAGGTTCCGTTTGAAGTGTCTGACTTGATTTTAAAAAAGCAGACCATCGATGACAGCAGTGTCCATAAATCGAAGCTTCAGCACGTGCAAATAGAATCAGGATTTCACTGCTGCCTCCCAGCGCCACGGACCCTTGTCGGATTCGAGCCTCGGGCGACTACCTGTGTGCAGTTTGCACATTCTACCCGTGTCTGCGTGGATTTCGTCGGACGGATCCGGTTTCCTCCCACAGTCCAAAGGTGTGCAGGTCAGGTGTTCTGGCCATGCTAAATTGCCCATTGTTTTCAGGGATGTGTAGGTTCGGTGCATTTGTTCGGGGTAAATAGAGTCATGCGGTAGGGGTTTGGGTGTGTGGGGGATACTACTGGGAGAGTCGGGAGCCTGTTTCCACAGTCGAGGGATTCGATGCTAATTTCTGATGACGCACATTTGGAGGACCTGAAAGAGTTCAATTCAAACAGAAGCCACGCTTTGCGGGAGAAACACCGCGAGTTTGGCAGCAACTGCCACATTTCGGAAATGCAGGCAAAAGTGGCCTGTGCTTGCTTCCCACCGCCACAATGTGAGGGCCATTCAGTCTGATTTGCTCGCACTACGCCTTCGCTGTTGTCCCGTGGCAGTGCAATTTAAAAGCGACCCGCCCGAGCAGGGACTTGAACCCTGGACCCTCAGATTAAAAGTCTGATGCTCTACCGACTGAGCTACCCGGGCTCGTGGCAAGCCGCCGCCCTGCTGCGGCTTTTCCTGCTTGAGCTGGAAAAGACGTTCGCGCTTCACACTCTCGCGCAGCCATTCTGACACAATCCACACAATTCAGTAGGAAAGACGGGCAGCCCCGACTGTGCAGGGCCGATTCCAAACCGCTGTCTCTCTTCATCACCCCCATTCCATTGCCGCCCCGACCTCTCTCTACTGTAACAACCCTCCTCAACACACACCTCTGGCACCGTCAAAGCCATCAGCAAGCTTACAACACAGCACCGCCAAAGTAAGAACGGTGCTCATGAGACGGCCTCATCATCATCCCTCCAACACCACGCACAGTCCCTACCCCCAGCATCCACTCTCTGCTCGACACAATCCACCCGAACACAAGCCGCAGGCACCGACACTCCCACACGCACTGCCACATCACCATCAGCTCCAAAACAAGGAAGATGTGCATGAAAGGTTCCGTTTGAAGTGTCTGACTTGATTTTAAAAAAGCAGACCATCGATGACAGCAGTGTCCATAAATCGAAGCTTCAGCACGTGCAAATAGAATCAGGATTTCACTGCTGCCGCCCAGCGCCACGGACCCTTGTCGGATTCGAGCCTCGGGCGACTACCTGTGTGCAGTTTGCACATTCTACCCGTGTCTGCGTGGATTTCGTCGGACGGATCCGGTTTCCTCCCACAGTCCAAAGGTGTGCAGGTCAGGTGTTCTGGCCATGCTAAATTGCCCATTGTTTTCAGGGATGTGTAGGTTCGGTGCATTTGTTCGGGGTAAATAGAGTCATGCGGTAGGGGTTTGGGTGTGTGGGGGATACTACTGGGAGAGTCGGGAGCCTGTTTCCACAGTCGAGGGATTCGATGCTAATTTCTGATTACGCACATTTGGAGGACCTGAAAGAGATCAATTCAAACAGAAGCCACGCTTTGCGGGAGAAACACCGCGAGTTTGGCAGCAACTGCCACATTTCGGAAATGCAGGCAAAAGTGGCCTGTGCTTGCTTCCCACCGCCACAATGTGAGGGCCATTCAGTCTGATTTGCTCGCACGACGCCTTTGCTGTTGTCCCGTGGCAGTGCAATTTAATAGCGACCCGCCCGAGCAGGGACTTGAACCCTGGACCCTCAGATTAAAAGTCTGATGCTCTACCGACTGAGCTACCCGGGCTCGTGGCAAGCCGCCGCCCTGCTGCAGATTTTCCTGCTTGAGCTGGAAAAGACGTTCGCGCTTCACACTCTCGCGCAGCCATTCTGACACAATCCACACAATTCAGTAGAAAAGACGGGCAGCCCCGACTGTGCAGGGCCGATTCCAAACCGCTGTCTCTCTTCATCACCCCCATTCCATTGCCGCCCCGACCTCTCTCTACTGTAACAACCCTCCTCAACACACACCTCTGGCACCGTCAAAGCCATCAGCAAGCTTACAACACAGCACCGCCAAAGTAAGAACGGTGCTCATGAGACGGCCTCATCATCATCCCTCCAACACCACGCACAGTCCCTACCCCCAGCATCCACTCTCTGCTCGACACAATCCACCCGAACACAAGCCGCAGGCACCGACACTCCCACACGCACTGCCACATCACCATCAGCTCCAAAACAAGGAAGATGTGCATGAAAGGTTCCGTTTGAAGTGTCTGACTTGATTTTAAAAAAGCAGACCATCGATGACAGCAGTGTCCATAAATCGAAGCTTCAGCACGTGCAAATAGAATCAGGATTTCACTGCTGCCTCCCAGCGCCACGGACCCTTGTCGGATTCGAGCCTCGGGCGACTACCTGTGTGCAGTTTGCACATTCTACCCGTGTCTGCGTGGATTTCGTCGGACGGATCCGGTTTCCTCCCACAGTCCAAAGGTGTGCAGGTCAGGTGTTCTGGCCATGCTAAATTGCCCATTGTTTTCAGGGATGTGTAGGTTCGGTGCATTTGTTCGGGGTAAATAGAGTCATGCGGTAGGGGTTTGGGTGTGTGGGGGATACTACTGGGAGAGTCGGGAGCCTGTTTCCACAGTCGAGGGATTCGATGCTAATTTCTGATTACGCACATTTGGAGGACCTGAAAGAGATCAATTCAAACAGAAGCCACGCTTTGCGGGAGAAACACCGCGAGTTTGGCAGCAACTGCCACATTTCGGAAATGCAGGCAAAAGTGGCCTGTGCTTGCTTCCCACCGCCACAATGTGAGGGCCATTCAGTCTGATTTGCTCGCACTACGCCTTCGCTGTTGTCCCGTGGCAGTGCAATTTAAAAGCGACCCGCCCGAGCAGGGACTTGAACCCAGGACCCTCAGATTAAGTGTCTGATGCTCTACCGACTGAGCTACCCGGGCTCGTGGCATGCCGCCGCCCTGCTGCGGCTTTTCCTGCTTGAGCTGGAAAAGACGTTCGCGCTTCACACTCTCGCGCAGCCATTCTGACACAATCCACACAATTCAGTAGGAAAGACGGGCAGCCCCGACTGTGCAGGGCCGATTCCAAACCGCTGTCTCTCTTCATCACCCCCATTCCATTGCCGCCCCGACCTCTCTCTACTGTAACAACCCTCCTCAACACACACCTCTGGCACCGTCAAAGCCATCAGCAAGCTAACAACACAGCACCGCCAAAGTAAGAACGGTGCTCATGAGACGGCCTCATCATCATCCCTCCAACACCACGCACAGTCCCTACCCCCAGCATCCACTTTCTGCTCGACACAATCCACCCGAACACAAGCCGCAGGCACCGACACTCCCACACGCACTGCCACATCACCATCAGCTCCAAAACAAGGAAGATGTGCATGAAAGGTTCCGTTTGAAGTGTCTGACTTGATTTTAAAAAAGCAGACCATCGATGACAGCAGTGTCCATAAATCGAAGCTTCAGCACGTGCAAATAGAATCAGGATTTCACTGCTGCCTCCCAGCGCCACGGACCCTTGTCGGATTCGAGCCTCGGGCGACGACCTGTGTGCAGTTTGCACATTCTACCCGTGTCTGCGTGGATTTCGTCGGACGGATCCGGTTTCCTCCCACAGTCCAAAGGTGTGCAGGTCAGGTGTTCTGGCCATGATAAATTGCCCATTGTTTTCAGGGATGTGTAGGTTCGGTGCATTTGTTCGGGGTAAATAGAGTCATGCGGTAGGGGTTTGGGTGTGTGGGGGATACTACTGGGAGAGTCGGGAGCCTGTTTCCACAGTCGAGGGATTCGATGCTAATTTCTGATTACGCACATTTGGAGGACCTGAAAGAGATCAATTCAAACAGAAGCCACGCTTTGCGGGATTAACACCGCGAGTTTGGCAGCAACTGCCACATTTCGGAAATGCAGGCAAAAGTGGCCTGTGCTTGCTTCCCACCGCCACAATGTGAGGGCCATTCAGTCTGATTTGCTCGCACTACGCCTTCGCTGTTGTCCCGTGGCAGTGCAATTTAAAAGCGACCCGCCCGAGCAGGGACTTGAACCCAGGACCCTCAGATTAAGTGTCTGATGCTCTACCGACTGAGCTACCCGGGCTCGTGGCATGCCGCCGCCCTGCTGCGGCTTTTCCTGCTTGAGCTGGAAAAGACGTTCGCGCTTCACACTCTCGCGCAGCCATTCTGACACAATCCACACAATTCAGTAGGAAAGACGGGCAGCCCCGACTGTGCAGGGCCGATTCCAAACCGCTGTCTCTCTTCATCACCCCCATTCCATTGCCGCCCCGACCTCTCTCTACTGTAACAACCCTCCTCAACACACACCTCTGGCACCGTCAAAGCCATCAGCAAGCTAACAACACAGCACCGCCAAAGTAAGAACGGTGCTCATGAGACGGCCTCATCATCATCCCTCCAACACCACGCACAGTCCCTACCCCCAGCATCCACTCTCTGCTCGACACAATCCACCCGAACACAAGCCGCAGGCACCGACACTCCCACACGCACTGCCACATCACCATCAGCTCCAAAACAAGGAAGATGTGCATGAAAGGTTCCGTTTGAAGTTTCTGACTTGATTTTAAAAAAGCAGACCATCGATGACAGCAGTGTCCATAAATCGAAGCTTCAGCACGTGCAAATAGAATCAGGATTTCACTGCTGCCTCCCAGCGCCACGGACCCTTGTCGGATTCGAGCCTCGGGCGACTACCTGTGTGCAGTTTGCACATTCTACCCGTGTCTGCGTGGATTTCGTCGGACGGATCCGGTTTCCTCCCACAGTCCAAAGGTGTGCAGGTCAGGCGTTCTGGCCATGCTAAATTGCCCATTGTTTTCAGGGATGTGTAGGTTCGGTGCATTTGTTCGGGGTAAATAGAGTCATGCGGTAGGGGTTTGGGTGTGTGGGGGATACTACTGGGAGAGTCGGGAGCCTGTTTCCACAGTCGAGGGATTCGATGCTAATTTCTGATTACGCACATTTGGAGGACCTGAAAGAGATCAATTCAAACAGAAGCCACGCTTTGCGGGAGAAACACCGCGAGTTTGGCAGCAACTGCCACATTTCGGAAATGCAGGCAAAAGTGGCCTGTGCTTGCTTCCCACCGCCACAATGTGAGGGCCATTCAGTCTGATTTGCTCGCACGACGCCTTTGCTGTTGTCCCGTGGCAGTGCAATTTAATAGCGACCCGCCCGAGCAGGGACTTGAACCCTGGACCCTCAGATTAAAAGTCTGATGCTCTACCGACTGAGCTACCCGGGCTCGTGGCAAGCCGCCGCCCTGCTGCAGATTTTCCTGCTTGAGCTGGAAAAGACGTTCGCGCTTCACACTCTCGCGCAGCCATTCTGACACAATCCACACAATTCAGTAGAAAAGACGGGCAGCCCCGACTGTGCAGGGCCGATTCCAAACCGCTGTCTCTCTTCATCACCCCCATTCCATTGCCGCCCCGACCTCTCTCTACTGTAACAACCCTCCTCAACACACACCTCTGGCACCGTCAAAGCCATCAGCAAGCTTACAACACAGCACCGCCAAAGTAAGAACGGTGCTCATGAGACGGCCTCATCATCATCCCTCCAACACCACGCACAGTCCCTACCCCCAGCATCCACTCTCTGCTCGACACAATCCACCCGAACACAAGCCGCAGGCACCGACACTCCCACACGCACTGCCACATCACCATCAGCTCCAAAACAAGGAAGATGTGCATGAAAGGTTCCGTTTGAAGTGTCTGACTTGATTTTAAAAAAGCAGACCATCGATGACAGCAGTGTCCATAAATCGAAGCTTCAGCACGTGCAAATAGAATCAGGATTTCACTGCTGCCTCCCAGCGCCACGGACCCTTGTCGGATTCGAGCCTCGGGCGACTACCTGTGTGCAGTTTGCACATTCTACCCGTGTCTGCGTGGATTTCGTCGGACGGATCCGGTTTCCTCCCACAGTCCAAAGGTGTGCAGGTCAGGTGTTCTGGCCATGCTAAATTGCCCATTGTTTTCAGGGATGTGTAGGTTCGGTGCATTTGTTCGGGGTAAATAGAGTCATGCGGTAGGGGTTTGGGTGTGTGGGGGATACTACTGGGAGAGTCGGGAGCCTGTTTCCACAGTCGAGGGATTCGATGCTAATTTCTGATTACGCACATTTGGAGGACCTGAAAGAGATCAATTCAAACAGAAGCCACGCTTTGCGGGAGAAACACCGCGAGTTTGGCAGCAACTGCCACATTTCGGAAATGCAGGCAAAAGTGGCCTGTGCTTGCTTCCCACCGCCACAATGTGAGGGCCATTCAGTCTGATTTGCTCGCACTACGCCTTCGCTGTTGTCCCGTGGCAGTGCAATTTAAAAGCGACCCGCCCGAGCAGGGACTTGAACCCAGGACCCTCAGATTAAGTGTCTGATGCTCTACCGACTGAGCTACCCGGGCTCGTGGCATGCCGCCGCCCTGCTGCGGCATTTCCTGCTTGAGCTGGAAAAGACGTTCGCGCTTCACACTCTCGCGCAGCCATTCTGACACAATCCACACAATTCAGTAGGAAAGACGGGCAGCCCCGACTGTGCAGGGCCGATTCCAAACCGCTGTCTCTCTTCATCACCCCCATTCCATTGCCGCCCCGACCTCTCTCTACTGTAACAACCCTCCTCAACACACACCTCTGGCACCGTCAAAGCCATCAGCAAGCTAACAACACAGCACCGCCAAAGTAAGAACGGTGCTCATGAGACGGCCTCATCATCATCCCTCCAACACCACGCACAGTCCCTACCCCCAGCATCCACTTTCTGCTCGACACAATCCACCCGAACACAAGCCGCAGGCACCGACACTCCCACACGCACTGCCACATCACCATCAGCTCCAAAACAAGGAAGATGTGCATGAAAGGTTCCGTTTGAAGTGTCTGACTTGATTTTAAAAAAGCAGACCATCGATGACAGCAGTGTCCATAAATCGAAGCTTCAGCACGTGCAAATAGAATCAGGATTTCACTGCTGCCTCCCAGCGCCACGGACCCTTGTCGGATTCGAGCCTCGGGCGACGACCTGTGTGCAGTTTGCACATTCTACCCGTGTCTGCGTGGATTTCGTCGGACGGATCCGGTTTCCTCCCACAGTCCAAAGGTGTGCAGGTCAGGTGTTCTGGCCATGCTAAATTGCCCATTGTTTTCAGGGATGTGTAGGTTCGGTGCATTTGTTCGGGGTAAATAGAGTCATGCGGTAGGGGTTTGGGTGTGTGGGGGATACTACTGGGAGAGTCGGGAGCCTGTTTCCACAGTCGAGGGATTCGATGCTAATTTCTGATTACGCACATTTGGAGGACCTGAAAGAGATCAATTCAAACAGAAGCCACGCTTTGCGGGATTAACACCGCGAGTTTGGCAGCAACTGCCACATTTCGGAAATGCAGGCAAAAGTGGCCTGTGCTTGCTTCCCACCGCCACAATGTGAGGGCCATTCAGTCTGATTTGCTCGCACTACGCCTTCGCTGTTGTCCCGTGGCAGTGCAATTTAAAAGCGACCCGCCCGAGCAGGGACTTGAACCCAGGACCCTCAGATTAAGTGTCTGATGCTCTACCGACTGAGCTACCCGGGCTCGTGGCATGCCGCCGCCCTGCTGCGGCTTTTCCTGCTTGAGCTGGAAAAGACGTTCGCGCTTCACACTCTCGCGCAGCCATTCTGACACAATCCACACAATTCAGTAGGAAAGACGGGCAGCCCCGACTGTGCAGGGCCGATTCCAAACCGCTGTCTCTCTTCATCACCCCCATTCCATTGCCGCCCCGACCTCTCTCTACTGTAACAACCCTCCTCAACACACACCTCTGGCACCGTCAAAGCCATCAGCAAGCTAACAACACAGCACCGCCAAAGTAAGAACGGTGCTCATGAGACGGCCTCATCATCATCCCTCCAACACCACGCACAGTCCCTACCCCCAGCATCCACTCTCTGCTCGACACAATCCACCCGAACACAAGCCGCAGGCACCGACACTCCCACACGCACTGCCACATCACCATCAGCTCCAAAACAAGGAAGATGTGCATGAAAGGTTCCGTTTGAAGTTTCTGACTTGATTTTAAAAAAGCAGACCATCGATGACAGCAGTGTCCATAAATCGAAGCTTCAGCACGTGCAAATAGAATCAGGATTTCACTGCTGCCTCCCAGCGCCACGGACCCTTGTCGGATTCGAGCCTCGGGCGACTACCTGTGTGCAGTTTGCACATTCTACCCGTGTCTGCGTGGATTTCGTCGGACAGATCCGGTTTCCTCCCACAGTCCAAAGGTGTGCAGGTCAGGCGTTCTGGCCATGCTAAATTGCCCATTGTTTTCAGGGATGTGTAGGTTCGGTGCATTTGTTCGGGGTAAATAGAGTCATGCGGTAGGGGTTTGGGTGTGTGGGGGATACTACTGGGAGAGTCGGGAGCCTGTTTCCACAGTCGAGGGATTCGATGCTAATTTCTGATTACGCACATTTGGAGGACCTGAAAGAGATCAATTCAAACAGAAGCCACGCTTTGCGGGAGAAACACCGCGAGTTTGGCAGCAACTGCCACATTTCGGAAATGCAGGCAAAAGTGGCCTGTGCTTGCTTCCCACCGCCACAATGTGAGGGCCATTCAGTCTGATTTGCTCGCACTACGCCTTCGCTGTTGTCCCGTGGCAGTGCAATTTAAAAGCGACCCGCCCGAGCAGGGACTTGAACCCTGGACCCTCAGATTAAGAGTCTGATGCTCTACCGACTGAGCTAACCGGGCTCGCGGCAAACCATCCCCCTGCTGCGGCTTTTCCTGCCTGCTGGAAAAGACGTTCGCGCTTCACACTCTCGCGCAGCCATTCTGACACAATCCACACAATTCAGTAGGAAAGACGGGCAGCCCCGACTGTGCAGGGCCGATTCCAAACCGCTGTCTCTCTTCATCACCCCCATTCCATTGCCGCCCCGACCTCTCTCTACTGTAACAACCCTCCTCAACACACACCTCTGGCACCGTCAAAGCCATCAGCAAGCTTACAACACAGCACCGCCAAAGTAAGAACGGTGCTCATGAGACGGCCTCATCATCATCCCTCCAACACCACGCACAGTCCCTACCCCCAGCATCCACTCTCTGCTCGACACAATCCACCCGAACACAAGCCGCAGGCACCGACACTCCCACACGCACTGCCACATCACCATCAGCTCCAAAACAAGGAAGATGTGCATGAAAGGTTCCGTTTGAAGTGTCTGACTTGATTTTAAAAAAGCAGACCATCGATGACAGCAGTGTCCATAAATCGAAGCTTCAGCACGTGCAAATAGAATCAGGATTTCACTGCTGCCTCCCAGCGCCACGGACCCTTGTCGGATTCGAGCCTCGGGCGACTACCTGTGTGCAGTTTGCACATTCTACCCGTGTCTGCGTGGATTTCGTCGGACGGATCCGGTTTCCTCCCACAGTCCAAAGGTGTGCAGGTCAGGTGTTCTGGCCATGCTAAATTGCCCATTGTTTTCAGGGATGTGTAGGTTCGGTGCATTTGTTCGGGGTAAATAGAGTCATGCGGTAGGGGTTTGGGTGTGTGGGGGATACTACTGGGAGAGTCGGGAGCCTGTTTCCACAGTCGAGGGATTCGATGCTAATTTCTGATTACGCACATTTGGAGGACCTGAAAGAGATCAATTCAAACAGAAGCCACGCTTTGCGGGAGAAACACCGCGAGTTTGGCAGCAACTGCCACATTTCGGAAATGCAGGCAAAAGTGGCCTGTGCTTGCTTCCCACCGCCACAATGTGAGGGCCATTCAGTCTGATTTGCTCGCACTACGCCTTCGCTGTTGTCCCGTGGCAGTGCAATTTAAAAGCGACCCGCCCGAGCAGGGACTTGAACCCTGGACCCTCAGATTAAGAGTCTGATGCTCTACCGACTGAGCTAACCGGGCTCGTGGCAAACCAGCCCCCTGCTGCGGCTTTTCCTGCCTGCTGGAAAAGACGTTCGCGCTTCACACTCTCGCGCAGCCATTCTGACACAATCCACACAATTCAGTAGGAAAGACGGGCAGCCCCGACTGTGCAGGGCCGATTCCAAACCGCTGTCTCTCTTCATCACCCCCATTCCATTGCCGCCCCGACCTCTCTCTACTGTAACAACCCTCCTCAACACACACCTCTGGCACCGTCAAAGCCATCAGCAAGCTTACAACACAGCACCGCCAAAGTAAGAACGGTGCTCATGAGACGGCCTCATCATCATCCCTCCAACACCACGCACAGTCCCTACCCCCAGCATCCACTCTCTGCTCGACACAATCCACCCGAACACAAGCCGCAGGCACCGACACTCCCACACGCACTGCCACATCACCATCAGCTCCAAAACAAGGAAGATGTGCATGAAAGGTTCCGTTTGAAGTGTCTGACTTGATTTTAAAAAAGCAGACCATCGATGACAGCAGTGTCCATAAATCGAAGCTTCAGCACGTGCAAATAGAATCAGGATTTCACTGCTGCCTCCCAGCGCCACGGACCCTTGTCGGATTCGAGCCTCGGGCGACTACCTATGTGCAGTTTGCACATTCTACCCGTGTCTGCGTGGATTTCGTCGGACGGATCCGGTTTCCTCCCACAGTCCAAAGGTGTGCAGGTCAGGTGTTCTGGCCATGCTAAATTGCCCATTGTTTTCAGGGATGCGTAGGTTCGGTGCATTTGTTCGGGGTAAATAGAGTCATGCGGTAGGGGTTTGGGTGTGTGGGGGATACTACTGGGAGAGTCGGGAGCCTGTTTCCACAGTCGAGGGATTCGATGCTAATTTCTGATTACGCACATTTGGAGGACCTGAAAGAGATCAATTCAAACAGAAGCCACGCTTTGCGGGAGAAACACCGCGAGTTTGGCAGCAACTGCCATATTTCGGAAATGCAGGCAAAAGTGGCCTGTGCTTGCTTCCCACCGCCACAATGTGAGGGCCATTCAGTCTGATTTGCTCGCACTACGCCTTCGCTGTTGTCCCGTGGCAGTGCAATTTAAAAGCGACCCGCCCGAGCAGGGACTTGAACCCTGGACCCTCAGATTAAGAGTCTGATGCTCTACCGACTGAGCTACCCGGGCTCGTGGCAAGCCGCCGCCCTGCTGCGGCTTTTCCTGCTTGAGCTGGAAAAGACGTTCGCGCTTCACACTCTCGCGCAGCCATTCTGACACAATCCACACAATTCAGTAGGAAAGACGGGCAGCCCCGACTGTGCAGGGCCGATTCCAAACCGCTGTCTCTCTTCATCACCCCCATTCCATTGCCGCCCCGACCTCTCTCTACTGTAACAACCCTCCTCAACACACACCTCTGGCACCGTCAAAGCCATCAGCAAGCTTACAACACAGCACCGCCAAAGTAAGAACGGTGCTCATGAGACGGCCTCATCATCATCCCTCCAACACCACGCACAGTCCCTACCCCCAGCATCCACTCTCTGCTCGACACAATCCACCCGAACACAAGCCGCAGGCACCGACACTCCCACACGCACTGCCACATCACCATCAGCTCCAAAACAAGGAAGATGTGCATGAAAGGTTCCGTTTGAAGTGTCTGACTTGATTTTAAAAAAGCAGACCATCGATGACAGCAGTGTCCATAAATCGAAGCTTCAGCACGTGCAAATAGAATCAGGATTTCACTGCTGCCTCCCAGCGCCACGGACCCTTGTCGGATTCGAGCCTCGGGCGACTACCTGTGTGCAGTTTGCACATTCTACCCGTGTCTGCGTGGATTTCGTCGGACGGATCCGGTTTCCTCCCACAGTCCAAAGGTGTGCAGGTCAGGTGTTCTGGCCATGCTAAATTGCCCATTGTTTTCAGGGATGTGTAGGTTCGGTGCATTTGTTCGGGGTAAATAGAGTCATGCGGTAGGGGTTTGGGTGTGTGGGGGATACTACTGGGAGAGTCGGGAGCCTGTTTCCACAGTCGAGGGATTCGATGCTAATTTCTGATTACGCACATTTGGAGGACCTGAAAGAGATCAATTCAAACAGAAGCCACGCTTTGCGGGAGAAACACCGCGAGTTTGGCAGCAACTGCCACATTTCGGAAATGCAGGCAAAAGTGGCCTGTGCTTGCTTCCCACCGCCACAATGTGAGGGCCATTCAGTCTGATTTGCTCGCACTACGCCTTCGCTGTTGTCCCGTGGCAGTGCAATTTAAAAGCGACCCGCCCGAGCAGGGACTTGAACCCTGGACCCTCAGATTAAGAGTCTGATGCTCTACCGACTGAGCTACCCGGGCTCGTGGCAAGCCGCCGCCCTGCTGCGGCTTTTCCTGCTTGAGCTGGAAAAGACGTTCGCGCTTCACACTCTCGCGCAGCCATTCTGACACAATCCACACAATTCAGTAGGAAAGACGGGCAGCCCCGACTGTGCAGGGCCGATTCCAAACCGCTGTCTCTCTTCATCACCCCCATTCCATTGCCGCCCCGACCTCTCTCTACTGTAACAACCCGCCTCAACACACACCTCTGGCACCGTCAAAGCCATCAGCAAGCTTACAACACAGCACCGCCAAAGTAAGAACGGTGCTCATGAGACGGCCTCATCATCATCCCTCCAACACCACGCACAGTCCCTACCCCCAGCATCCACTCTCTGCTCGACACAATCCACCCGAACACAAGCCGCAGGCACCGACACTCCCACACGCACTGCCACATCACCATCAGCTCCAAAACAAGGAAGATGTGCATGAAAGGTTCCGTTTGAAGTGTCTGACTTGATTTTAAAAAAGCAGACCATCGATGACAGCAGTGTCCATAAATCGAAGCTTCAGCACGTGCAAATAGAATCAGGATTTCACTGCTGCCTCCCAGCGCCACGGACCCTTGTCGGATTCGAGCCTCGGGCGACTACCTGTGTGCAGTTTGCACATTCTACCCGTGTCTGCGTGGATTTCGTCGGACGGATCCGGTTTCCTCCCACAGTCCAAAGGTGTGCAGGTCAGGTGTTCTGGCCATGCTAAATTGCCCATTGTTTTCAGGGATGCGTAGGTTCGGTGCATTTGTTCGGGGTAAATAGAGTCATGCGGTAGGGGTTTGGGTGTGTGGGGGATACTACTGGGAGAGTCGGGAGCCTGTTTCCACAGTCGAGGGATTCGATGCTAATTTCTGATTACGCACATTTGGAGGACCTGAAAGAGATCAATTCAAACAGAAGCCACGCTTTGCGGGAGAAACACCGCGAGTTTGGCAGCAACTGCCACATTTCGGAAATGCAGGCAAAAGTGGCCTGTGCTTGCTTCCCACCGCCACAATGTGAGGGCCATTCAGTCTGATTTGCTCGCACTACGCCTTCGCTGTTGTCCCGTGGCAGTGCAATTTAAAAGCGACCCGCCCGAGCAGGGACTTGAACCCTGGACCCTCAGATTAAGAGTCTGATGCTCTACCGACTGAGCTACCCGGGCTCGTGGCAAGCCGCCGCCCTGCTGCGGCTTTTCCTGCTTGAGCTGGAAAAGACGTTCGCGCTTCACACTCTCGCGCAGCCATTCTGACACAATCCACACAATTCAGTAGGAAAGACGGGCAGCCCCGACTGTGCAGGGCCGATTCCAAACCGCTGTCTCTCTTCATCACCCCCATTCCATTGCCGCCCCGACCTCTCTCTACTGTAACAACCCTCCTCAACACACACCTCTGGCACCGTCAAAGCCATCAGCAAGCTAACAACACAGCACCGCCAAAGTAAGAACGGTGCTCATGAGACGGCCTCATCATCATCCCTCCAACACCACGCACAGTCCCTACCCCCAGCATCCACTCTCTGCTCGACACAATCCACCCGAACACAAGCCGCAGGCACCGACACTCCCACACGCACTGCCACATCACCATCAGCTCCAAAACAAGGAAGATGTGCATGAAAGGTTCCGTTTGAAGTGTCTGACTTGATTTTAAAAAAGCAGACCATCGATGACAGCAGTGTCCATAAATCGAAGCTTCAGCACGTGCAAATAGAATCAGGATTTCACTGCTGCCTCCCAGCGCCACGGACCCTTGTCGGATTCGAGCCTCGGGCGACTACCTGTGTGCAGTTTGCACATTCTACCCGTGTCTGCGTGGATTTCGTCGGACGGATCCGGTTTCCTCCCACAGTCCAAAGGTGTGCAGGTCAGGTGTTCTGGCCATGCTAAATTGCCCATTGTTTTCAGGGATGTGTAGGTTCGGTGCATTTGTTCGGGGTAAATAGAGTCATGCGGTAGGGGTTTGGGTGTGTGGGGGATACTACTGGGAGAGTCGGGAGCCTGTTTCCACAGTCGAGGGATTCGATGCTAATTTCTGATTACGCACATTTGGAGGACCTGAAAGAGATCAATTCAAACAGAAGCCACGCTTTGCGGGAGAAACACCGCGAGTTTGGCAGCAACTGCCACATTTCGGAAATGCAGGCAAAAGTGGCCTGTGCTTGCTTCCCACCGCCACAATGTGAGGGCCATTCAGTCTGATTTGCTCGCACTACGCCTTCGCTGTTGTCCCGTGGCAGTGCAATTTAAAAGCGACCCGCCCGAGCAGGGACTTGAACCCTGGACCCTCAGATTAAGAGTCTGATGCTCTACCGACTGAGCTACCCGGGCTCGTGGCAAGCCGCCGCCCTGCTGCGGCTTTTCCTGCTTGAGCTGGAAAAGACGTTCGCGCTTCACACTCTCGCGCAGCCATTCTGACACAATCCACACAATTCAGTAGGAAAGACGGGCAGCCCCGACTGTGCAGGGCCGATTCCAAACCGCTGTCTCTCTTCATCACCCCCATTCCATTGCCGCCCCGACCTCTCTCTACTGTAACAACCCTCCTCAACACACACCTCTGGCACCGTCAAAGCCATCAGCAAGCTTACAACACAGCACCGCCAAAGTAAGAACGGTGCTCATGAGACGGCCTCATCATCATCCCTCCAACACCACGCACAGTCCCTACCCCCAGCATCCACTCTCTGCTCGACACAATCCACCCGAACACAAGCCGCAGGCACCGACACTCCCACACGCACTGCCACATCACCATCAGCTCCAAAACAAGGAAGATGTGCATGAAAGGTTCCGTTTGAAGTGTCTGACTTGATTTTAAAAAAGCAGACCATCGATGACAGCAGTGTCCATAAATCGAAGCTTCAGCACGTGCAAATAGAATCAGGATTTCACTGCTGCCTCCCAGCGCCACGGACCCTTGTCGGATTCGAGCCTCGGGCGACTACCTGTGTGCAGTTTGCACATTCTACCCGTGTCTGCGTGGATTTCGTCGGACGGATCCGGTTTCCTCCCACAGTCCAAAGGTGTGCAGGTCAGGTGTTCTGGCCATGCTAAATTGCCCATTGTTTTCAGGGATGTGTAGGTTCGGTGCATTTGTTCGGGGTAAATAGAGTCATGCGGTAGGGGTTTGGGTGTGTGGGGGATACTACTGGGAGAGTCGGGAGCCTGTTTCCACAGTCGAGGGATTCGATGCTAATTTCTGATTACGCACATTTGGAGGACCTGAAAGAGATCAATTCAAACAGAAGCCACGCTTTGCGGGAGAAACACCGCGAGTTTGGCAGCAACTGCCACATTTCGGAAATGCAGGCAAAAGTGGCCTGTGCTTGCTTCCCACCGCCACAATGTGAGGGCCATTCAGTCTGATTTGCTCGCACTACGCCTTCGCTGTTGTCCCGTGGCAGTGCAATTTAAAAGCGACCCGCCCGAGCAGGGACTTGAACCCTGGACCCTCAGATTAAGAGTCAGATGCTCTACCGACTGAGCTACCCGGGCTCGTGGCAAGCCGCCGCCCTGCTGCGGCTTTTCCTGCTTGAGCTGGAAAAGACGTTCGCGCTTCACACTCTCGCGCAGCCATTCTGACACAATCCACACAATTCAGTAGGAAAGACGGGCAGCCCCGACTGTGCAGGGCCGATTCCAAACCGCTGTCTCTCTTCATCACCCCCATTCCATTGCCGCCCCGACCTCTCTCTACTGTAACAACCCTCCTCAACACACACCTCTGGCACCGTCAAAGCCATCAGCAAGCTTACAACACAGCACCGCCAAAGTAAGAACGGTGCTCATGAGACGGCCTCATCATCATCCCTCCAACACCACGCACAGTCCCTACCCCCAGCATCCACTCTCTGCTCGACACAATCCACCCGAACACAAGCCGCAGGCACCGACACTCCCACACGCACTGCCACATCACCATCAGCTCCAAAACAAGGAAGATGTGCATGAAAGGTTCCGTTTGAAGTGTCTGACTTGATTTTAAAAAAGCAGACCATCGATGACAGCAGTGTCCATAAATCGAAGCTTCAGCACGTGCAAATAGAATCAGGATTTCACTGCTGCCTCCCAGCGCCACGGACCCTTGTCGGATTCGAGCCTCGGGCGACTACCTGTGTGCAGTTTGCACATTCTACCCGTGTCTGCGTGGATTTCGTCGGACGGATCCGGTTTCCTCCCACAGTCCAAAGGTGTGCAGGTCAGGTGTTCTGGCCATGCTAAATTGCCCATTGTTTTCAGGGATGTGTAGGTTCGGTGCATTTGTTCGGGGTAAATAGAGTCATGCGGTAGGGGTTTGGGTGTGTGGGGGATACTACTGGGAGAGTCGGGAGCCTGTTTCCACAGTCGAGGGATTCGATGCTAATTTCTGATTACGCACATTTGGAGGACCTGAAAGAGATCAATTCAAACAGAAGCCACGCTTTGCGGGAGAAACACCGCGAGTTTGGCAGCAACTGCCACATTTCGGAAATGCAGGCAAAAGTGGCCTGTGCTTGCTTCCCACCGCCACAATGTGAGGGCCATTCAGTCTGATTTGCTCGCACTACGCCTTCGCTGTTGTCCCGTGGCAGTGCAATTTAAAAGCGACCCGCCCGAGCAGGGACTTGAACCCTGGACCCTCAGATTAAGAGTCTGATGCTCTACCGACTGAGCTACCCGGGCTCGTGGCAAGCCGCCGCCCTGCTGCGGCTTTTCCTGCTTGAGCTGGAAAAGACGTTCGCGCTTCACACTCTCGCGCAGCCATTCTGACACAATCCACACAATTCAGTAGGAAAGACGGGCAGCCCCGACTGTGCAGGGCCGATTCCAAACCGCTGTCTCTCTTCATCACCCCCATTCCATTGCCGCCCCGACCTCTCTCTACTGTAACAACCCTCCTCAACACACACCTCTGGCACCGTCAAAGCCATCAGCAAGCTTACAACACAGCACCGCCAAAGTAAGAACGGTGCTCATGAGACGGCCTCATCATCATCCCTCCAACACCACGCACAGTCCCTACCCCCAGCATCCACTCTCTGCTCGACACAATCCACCCGAACACAAGCCGCAGGCACCGACACTCCCACACGCACTGCCACATCACCATCAGCTCCAAAACAAGGAAGATGTGCATGAAAGGTTCCGTTTGAAGTGTCTGACTTGATTTTAAAAAAGCAGACCATCGATGACAGCAGTGTCCATAAATCGAAGCTTCAGCACGTGCAAATAGAATCAGGATTTCACTGCTGCCTCCCAGCGCCACGGACCCTTGTCGGATTCGAGCCTCGGGCGACTACCTGTGTGCAGTTTGCACATTCTACCCGTGTCTGCGTGGATTTCGTCGGACGGATCCGGTTTCCTCCCACAGTCCAAAGGTGTGCAGGTCAGGTGTTCTGGCCATGCTAAATTGCCCATTGTTTTCAGGGATGTGTAGGTTCGGTGCATTTGTTCGGGGTAAATAGAGTCATGCGGTAGGGGTTTGGGTGTGTGGGGGATACTACTGGGAGAGTCGGGAGCCTGTTTCCACAGTCGAGGGATTCGATGCTAATTTCTGATTACGCACATTTGGAGGACCTGAAAGAGATCAATTCAAACAGAAGCCACGCTTTGCGGGAGAAACACCGCGAGTTTGGCAGCAACTGCCACATTTCGGAAATGCAGGCAAAAGTGGCCTGTGCTTGCTTCCCACCGCCACAATGTGAGGGCCATTCAGTCTGATTTGCTCGCACTACGCCTTCGCTGTTGTCCCGTGGCAGTGCAATTTAAAAGCGACCCGCCCGAGCAGGGACTTGAACCCTGGACCCTCAGATTAAAAGTCTGATGCTCTACCGACTGAGCTACCCGGGCTCGTGGCAAGCCGCCGCCCTGCTGCGGCTTTTCCTGCTTGAGCTGGAAAAGACGTTCGCGCTTCACACTCTCGCGCAGCCATTCTGACACAATCCACACAATTCAGTAGGAAAGACGGGCAGCCCCGACTGTGCAGGGCCGATTCCAAACCGCTGTCTCTCTTCATCACCCCCATTCCATTGCCGCCCCGACCTCTCTCTACTGTAACAACCCTCCTCAACACACACCTCTGGCACCGTCAAAGCCATCAGCAAGCTTACAACACAGCACCGCCAAAGTAAGAACGGTGCTCATGAGACGGCCTCATCATCATCCCTCCAACACCACGCACAGTCCCTACCCCCAGCATCCACTCTCTGCTCGACACAATCCACCCGAACACAAGCCGCAGGCACCGACACTCCCACACGCACTGCCACATCACCATCAGCTCCAAAACAAGGAAGATGTGCATGAAAGGTTCCGTTTGAAGTGTCTGACTTGATTTTAAAAAAGCAGACCATCGATGACAGCAGTGTCCATAAATCGAAGCTTCAGCACGTGCAAATAGAATCAGGATTTCACTGCTGCCTCCCAGCGCCACGGACCCTTGTCGGATTCGAGCCTCGGGCGACTACCTGTGTGCAGTTTGCACATTCTACCAGTGTCTGCGTGGATTTCGTCGGACGGATCCGGTTTCCTCCCACAGTCCAAAGGTGTGCAGGTCAGGTGTTCTGGCCATGCTAAATTGCCCATTGTTTTCAGGGATGTGTAGGTTCGGTGCATTTGTTCGGGGTAAATAGAGTCATGCGGTAGGGGTTTGGGTGTGTGGGGGATACTACTGGGAGAGTCGGGAGCCTGTTTCCACAGTCGAGGGATTCGATGCTAATTTCTGATTACGCACATTTGGAGGACCTGAAAGAGATCAATTCAAACAGAAGCCACGCTTTGCGGGAGAAACACCGCGAGTTTGGCAGCAACTGCCACATTTCGGAAATGCAGGCAAAAGTGGCCTGTGCTTGCTTCCCACCGCCACAATGTGAGGGCCATTCAGTCTGATTTGCTCGCACTACGCCTTCGCTGTTGTCCCGTGGCAGTGCAATTTAAAAGCGACCCGCCCGAGCAGGGACTTGAACCCTGGACCCTCAGATTAAAAGTCTGATGCTCTACCGACTGAGCTACCCGGGCTCGTGGCAAGCCGCCGCCCTGCTGCGGCTTTTCCTGCTTGAGCTGGAAAAGACGTTCGCGCTTCACACTCTCGCGCAGCCATTCTGACACAATCCACACAATTCAGTAGGAAAGACGGGCAGCCCCGACTGTGCAGGGCCGATTCCAAACCGCTGTCTCTCTTCATCACCCCCATTCCATTGCCGCCCCGACCTCTCTCTACTGTAACAACCCTCCTCAACACACACCTCTGGCACCGTCAAAGCCATCAGCAAGCTTACAACACAGCACCGCCAAAGTAAGAACGGTGCTCATGAGACGGCCTCATCATCATCCCTCCAACACCACGCACAGTCCCTACCCCCAGCATCCACTCTCTGCTCGACACAATCCACCCGAACACAAGCCGCAGGCACCGACACTCCCACACGCACTGCCACATCACCATCAGCTCCAAAACAAGGAAGATGTGCATGAAAGGTTCCGTTTGAAGTGTCTGACTTGATTTTAAAAAAGCAGACCATCGATGACAGCAGTGTCCATAAATCGAAGCTTCAGCACGTGCAAATAGAATCAGGATTTCACTGCTGCCTCCCAGCGCCACGGACCCTTGTCGGATTCGAGCCTCGGGCGACTACCTGTGTGCAGTTTGCACATTCTACCCGTGTCTGCGTGGATTTCGTCGGACGGATCCGGTTTCCTCCCACAGTCCAAAGGTGTGCAGGTCAGGTGTTCTGGCCATGCTAAATTGCCCATTGTTTTCAGGGATGTGTAGGTTCGGTGCATTTGTTCGGGGTAAATAGAGTCATGCGGTAGGGGTTTGGGTGTGTGGGGGATACTACTGGGAGAGTCGGGAGCCTGTTTCCACAGTCGAGGGATTCGATGCTAATTTCTGATTACGCACATTTGGAGGACCTGAAAGAGATCAATTCAAACAGAAGCCACGCTTTGCGGGAGAAACACCGCGAGTTTGGCAGCAACTGCCACATTTCGGAAATGCAGGCAAAAGTGGCCTGTGCTTGCTTCCCACCGCCACAATGTGAGGGCCATTCAGTCTGATTTGCTCGCACTACGCCTTCGCTGTTGTCCCGTGGCAGTGCAATTTAAAAGCGACCCGCCCGAGCAGGGACTTGAACCCTGGACCCTCAGATTAAGAGTCTGATGCTCTACCGACTGAGCTACCCGGGCTCGTGGCAAGCCGCCGCCCTGCTGCGGCTTTTCCTGCTTGAGCTGGAAAAGACGTTCGCGCTTCACACTCTCGCGCAGCCATTCTGACACAATCCACACAATTCAGTAGGAAAGACGGGCAGCCCCGACTGTGCAGGGCCGATTCCAAACCGCTGTCTCTCTTCATCACCCCCATTCCATTGCCGCCCCGACCTCTCTCTACTGTAACAACCCTCCTCAACACACACCTCTGGCACCGTCAAAGCCATCAGCAAGCTTACAACACAGCACCGCCAAAGTAAGAACGGTGCTCATGAGACGGCCTCATCATCATCCCTCCAACACCACGCACAGTCCCTACCCCCAGCATCCACTCTCTGCTCGACACAATCCACCCGAACACAAGCCGCAGGCACCGACACTCCCACACGCACTGCCACATCACCATCAGCTCCAAAACAAGGAAGATGTGCATGAAAGGTTCCGTTTGAAGTGTCTGACTTGATTTTAAAAAAGCAGACCATCGATGACAGCAGTGTCCATAAATCGAAGCTTCAGCACGTGCAAATAGAATCAGGATTTCACTGCTGCCTCCCAGCGCCACGGACCCTTGTCGGATTCGAGCCTCGGGCGACTACCTGTGTGCAGTTTGCACATTCTACCAGTGTCTGCGTGGATTTCGTCGGACGGATCCGGTTTCCTCCCACAGTCCAAAGGTGTGCAGGTCAGGTGTTCTGGCCATGCTAAATTGCCCATTGTTTTCAGGGATGTGTAGGTTCGGTGCATTTGTTCGGGGTAAATAGAGTCATGCGGTAGGGGTTTGGGTGTGTGGGGGATACTACTGGGAGAGTCGGGAGCCTGTTTCCACAGTCGAGGGATTCGATGCTAATTTCTGATTACGCACATTTGGAGGACCTGAAAGAGATCAATTCAAACAGAAGCCACGCTTTGCGGGAGAAACACCGCGAGTTTGGCAGCAACTGCCACATTTCGGAAATGCAGGCAAAAGTGGCCTGTGCTTGCTTCCCACCGCCACAATGTGAGGGCCATTCAGTCTGATTTGCTCGCACTACGCCTTCGCTGTTGTCCCGTGGCAGTGCAATTTAAAAGCGACCCGCCCGAGCAGGGACTTGAACCCTGGACCCTCAGATTAAGAGTCTGATGCTCTACCGACTGAGCTACCCGGGCTCGTGGCAAGCCGCCGCCCTGCTGCGGCTTTTCCTGCTTGAGCTGGAAAAGACGTTCGCGCTTCACACTCTCGCGCAGCCATTCTGACACAATCCACACAATTCAGTAGGAAAGACGGGCAGCCCCGACTGTGCAGGGCCGATTCCAAACCGCTGTCTCTCTTCATCACCCCCATTCCATTGCCGCCCCGACCTCTCTCTACTGTAACAACCCTCCTCAACACACACCTCTGGCACCGTCAAAGCCATCAGCAAGCTTACAACACAGCACCGCCAAAGTAAGAACGGTGCTCATGAGACGGCCTCATCATCATCCCTCCAACACCACGCACAGTCCCTACCCCCAGCATCCACTCTCTGCTCGACACAATCCACCCGAACACAAGCCGCAGGCACCGACACTCCCACACGCACTGCCACATCACCATCAGCTCCAAAACAAGGAAGATGTGCATGAAAGGTTCCGTTTGAAGTGTCTGACTTGATTTTAAAAAAGCAGACCATCGATGACAGCAGTGTCCATAAATCGAAGCTTCAGCACGTGCAAATAGAATCAGGATTTCACTGCTGCCTCCCAGCGCCACGGACCCTTGTCGGATTCGAGCCTCGGGCGACTACCTGTGTGCAGTTTGCACATTCTACCCGTGTCTGCGTGGATTTCGTCGGACGGATCCGGTTTCCTCCCACAGTCCAAAGGTGTGCAGGTCAGGTGTTCTGGCCATGCTAAATTGCCCATTGTTTTCAGGGATGTGTAGGTTCGGTGCATTTGTTCGGGGTAAATAGAGTCATGCGGTAGGGGTTTGGGTGTGTGGGGGATACTACTGGGAGAGTCGGGAGCCTGTTTCCACAGTCGAGGGATTCGATGCTAATTTCTGATTACGCACATTTGGAGGACCTGAAAGAGATCAATTCAAACAGAAGCCACGCTTTGCGGGAGAAACACCGCGAGTTTGGCAGCAACTGCCACATTTCGGAAATGCAGGCAAAAGTGGCCTGTGCTTGCTTCCCACCGCCACAATGTGAGGGCCATTCAGTCTGATTTGCTCGCACTACGCCTTCGCTGTTGTCCCGTGGCAGTGCAATTTAAAAGCGACCCGCCCGAGCAGGGACTTGAACCCTGGACCCTCAGATTAAGAGTCTGATGCTCTACCGACTGAGCTACCCGGGCTCGTGGCAAGCCGCCGCCCTGCTGCGGCTTTTCCTGCTTGAGCTGGAAAAGACGTTCGCGCTTCACACTCTCGCGCAGCCATTCTGACACAATCCACACAATTCAGTAGGAAAGACGGGCAGCCCCGACTGTGCAGGGCCGATTCCAAACCGCTGTCTCTCTTCATCACCCCCATTCCATTGCCGCCCCGACCTCTCTCTACTGTAACAACCCTCCTCAACACACACCTCTGGCACCGTCAAAGCCATCAGCAAGCTTACAACACAGCACCGCCAAAGTAAGAACGGTGCTCATGAGACGGCCTCATCATCATCCCTCCAACACCACGCACAGTCCCTACCCCCAGCATCCACTCTCTGCTCGACACAATCCACCCGAACACAAGCCGCAGGCACCGACACTCCCACACGCACTGCCACATCACCATCAGCTCCAAAACAAGGAAGATGTGCATGAAAGGTTCCGTTTGAAGTGTCTGACTTGATTTTAAAAAAGCAGACCATCGATGACAGCAGTGTCCATAAATCGAAGCTTCAGCACGTGCAAATAGAATCAGGATTTCACTGCTGCCTCCCAGCGCCACGGACCCTTGTCGGATTCGAGCCTCGGGCGACTACCTGTGTGCAGTTTGCACATTCTACCCGTGTCTGCGTGGATTTCGTCGGACGGATCCGGTTTCCTCCCACAGTCCAAAGGTGTGCAGGTCAGGTGTTCTGGCCATGCTAAATTGCCCATTGTTTTCAGGGATGTGTAGGTTCGGTGCATTTGTTCGGGGTAAATAGAGTCATGCGGTAGGGGTTTGGGTGTGTGGGGGATACTACTGGGAGAGTCGGGAGCCTGTTTCCACAGTCGAGGGATTCGATGCTAATTTCTGATTACGCACATTTGGAGGACCTGAAAGAGATCAATTCAAACAGAAGCCACGCTTTGCGGGAGAAACACCGCGAGTTTTGCAGCAACTGCCACATTTCGGAAATGCAGGCAAAAGTGGCCTGTGCTTGCTTCCCACCGCCACAATGTGAGGGCCATTCAGTCTGATTTGCTCGCACTACGCCTTCGCTGTTGTCCCGTGGCAGTGCAATTTAAAAGCGACCCGCCCGAGCAGGGACTTGAACCCTGGACCCTCAGATTAAGAGTCTGATGCTCTACCGACTGAGCTACCCGGGCTCGTGGCAAGCCGCCGCCCTGCTGCGGCTTTTCCTGCTTGAGCTGGAAAAGACGTTCGCGCTTCACACTCTCGCGCAGCCATTCTGACACAATCCACACAATTCAGTAGGAAAGACGGGCAGCCCCGACTGTGCAGGGCCGATTCCAAACCGCTGTCTCTCTTCATCACCCCCATTCCATTGCCGCCCCGACCTCTCTCTACTGTAACAACCCTCCTCAACACACACCTCTGGCACCGTCAAAGCCATCAGCAAGCTTACAACACAGCACCGCCAAAGTAAGAACGGTGCTCATGAGACGGCCTCATCATCATCCCTCCAACACCACGCACAGTCCCTACCCCCAGCATCCACTCTCTGCTCGACACAATCCACCCGAACACAAGCCGCAGGCACCGACACTCCCACACGCACTGCCACATCACCATCAGCTCCAAAACAAGGAAGATGTGCATGAAAGGTTCCGTTTGAAGTGTCTGACTTGATTTTAAAAAAGCAGACCATCGATGACAGCAGTGTCCATAAATCGAAGCTTCAGCACGTGCAAATAGAATCAGGATTTCACTGCTGCCTCCCAGCGCCACGGACCCTTGTCGGATTCGAGCCTCGGGCGACTACCTGTGTGCAGTTTGCACATTCTACCCGTGTCTGCGTGGATTTCGTCGGACGGATCCGGTTTCCTCCCACAGTCCAAAGGTGTGCAGGTCAGGTGTTCTGGCCATGCTAAATTGCCCATTGTTTTCAGGGATGTGTAGGTTCGGTGCATTTGTTCGGGGTAAATAGAGTCATGCGGTAGGGGTTTGGGTGTGTGGGGGATACTACTGGGAGAGTCGGGAGCCTGTTTCCACAGTCGAGGGATTCGATGCTAATTTCTGATTACGCACATTTGGAGGACCTGAAAGAGATCAATTCAAACAGAAGCCACGCTTTGCGGGAGAAACACCGCGAGTTTGGCAGCAACTGCCACATTTCGGAAATGCAGGCAAAAGTGGCCTGTGCTTGCTTCCCACCGCCACAATGTGAGGGCCATTCAGTCTGATTTGCTCGCACTACGCCTTCGCTGTTGTCCCGTGGCAGTGCAATTTAAAAGCGACCCGCCCGAGCAGGGACTTGAACCCTGGACCCTCAGATTAAGAGTCTGATGCTCTACCGACTGAGCTACCCGGGCTCGTGGCAAGCCGCCGCCCTGCTGCGGCTTTTCCTGCTTGAGCTGGAAAAGACGTTCGCGCTTCACACTCTCGCGCAGCCATTCTGACACAATCCACACAATTCAGTAGGAAAGACGGGCAGCCCCGACTGTGCAGGGCCGATTCCAAACCGCTGTCTCTCTTCATCACCCCCATTCCATTGCCGCCCCGACCTCTCTCTACTGTAACAACCCTCCTCAACACACACCTCTGGCACCGTCAAAGCCATCAGCAAGCTTACAACACAGCACCGCCAAAGTAAGAACGGTGCTCATGAGACGGCCTCATCATCATCCCTCCAACACCACGCACAGTCCCTACCCCCAGCATCCACTCTCTGCTCGACACAATCCACCCGAACACAAGCCGCAGGCACCGACACTCCCACACGCACTGCCACATCACCATCAGCTCCAAAACAAGGAAGATGTGCATGAAAGGTTCCGTTTGAAGTGTCTGACTTGATTTTAAAAAAGCAGACCATCGATGACAGCAGTGTCCATAAATCGAAGCTTCAGCACGTGCAAATAGAATCAGGATTTCACTGCTGCCTCCCAGCGCCACGGACCCTTGTCGGATTCGAGCCTCGGGCGACTACCTGTGTGCAGTTTGCACATTCTACCCGTGTCTGCGTGGATTTCGTCGGACGGATCCGGTTTCCTCCCACAGTCCAAAGGTGTGCAGGTCAGGTGTTCTGGCCATGCTAAATTGCCCATTGTTTTCAGGGATGTGTAGGTTCGGTGCATTTGTTCGGGGTAAATAGAGTCATGCGGTAGGGGTTTGGGTGTGTGGGGGATACTACTGGGAGAGTCGGGAGCCTGTTTCCACAGTCGAGGGATTCGATGCTAATTTCTGATTACGCACATTTGGAGGACCTGAAAGAGATCAATTCAAACAGAAGCCACGCTTTGCGGGAGAAACACCGCGAGTTTGGCAGCAACTGCCACATTTCGGAAATGCAGGCAAAAGTGGCCTGTGCTTGCTTCCCACCGCCACAATGTGAGGGCCATTCAGTCTGATTTGCTCGCACTACGCCTTCGCTGTTGTCCCGTGGCAGTGCAATTTAAAAGCGACCCGCCCGAGCAGGGACTTGAACCCTGGACCCTCAGATTAAGAGTCTGATGCTCTACCGACTGAGCTACCCGGGCTCGTGGCAAGCCGCCGCCCTGCTGCGGCTTTTCCTGCTTGAGCTGGAAAAGACGTTCGCGCTTCACACTCTCGCGCAGCCATTCTGACACAATCCACACAATTCAGTAGGAAAGACGGGCAGCCCCGACTGTGCAGGGCCGATTCCAAACCGCTGTCTCTCTTCATCACCCCCATTCCATTGCCGCCCCGACCTCTCTCTACTGTAACAACCCTCCTCAACACACACCTCTGGCACCGTCAAAGCCATCAGCAAGCTTACAACACAGCACCGCCAAAGTAAGAACGGTGCTCATGAGACGGCCTCATCATCATCCCTCCAACACCACGCACAGTCCCTACCCCCAGCATCCACTCTCTGCTCGACACAATCCACCCGAACACAAGCCGCAGGCACCGACACTCCCACACGCACTGCCACATCACCATCAGCTCCAAAACAAGGAAGATGTGCATGAAAGGTTCCGTTTGAAGTGTCTGACTTGATTTTAAAAAAGCAGACCATCGATGACAGCAGTGTCCATAAATCGAAGCTTCAGCACGTGCAAATAGAATCAGGATTTCACTGCTGCCTCCCAGCGCCACGGACCCTTGTCGGATTCGAGCCTCGGGCGACTACCTGTGTGCAGTTTGCACATTCTACCCGTGTCTGCGTGGATTTCGTCGGACGGATCCGGTTTCCTCCCACAGTCCAAAGGTGTGCAGGTCAGGTGTTCTGGCCATGCTAAATTGCCCATTGTTTTCAGGGATGTGTAGGTTCGGTGCATTTGTTCGGGGTAAATAGAGTCATGCGGTAGGGGTTTGGGTGTGTGGGGGATACTACTGGGAGAGTCGGGAGCCTGTTTCCACAGTCGAGGGATTCGATGCTAATTTCTGATTACGCACATTTGGAGGACCTGAAAGAGATCAATTCAAACAGAAGCCACGCTTTGCGGGAGAAACACCGCGAGTTTGGCAGCAACTGCCACATTTCGGAAATGCAGGCAAAAGTGGCCTGTGCTTGCTTCCCACCGCCACAATGTGAGGGCCATTCAGTCTGATTTGCTCGCACTACGCCTTCGCTGTTGTCCCGTGGCAGTGCAATTTAAAAGCGACCCGCCCGAGCAGGGACTTGAACCCTGGACCCTCAGATTAAGAGTCGGATGCTCTACCGACTGAGCTACCCGGGCTCGTGGCAAGCCGCCGCCCTGCTGCGGCTTTTCCTGCTTGAGCTGGAAAAGACGTTCGCGCTTCACACTCTCGCGCAGCCATTCTGACACAATCCACACAATTCAGTAGGAAAGACGGGCAGCCCCGACTGTGCAGGGCCGATTCCAAACCGCTGTCTCTCTTCATCACCCCCATTCCATTGCCGCCCCGACCTCTCTCTACTGTAACAACCCTCCTCAACACACACCTCTGGCACCGTCAAAGCCATCAGCAAGCTTACAACACAGCACCGCCAAAGTAAGAACGGTGCTCATGAGACGGCCTCATCATCATCCCTCCAACACCACGCACAGTCCCTACCCCCAGCATCCACTCTCTGCTCGACACAATCCACCCGAACACAAGCCGCAGGCACCGACACTCCCACACGCACTGCCACATCACCATCAGCTCCAAAACAAGGAAGATGTGCATGAAAGGTTCCGTTTGAAGTGTCTGACTTGATTTTAAAAAAGCAGACCATCGATGACAGCAGTGTCCATAAATCGAAGCTTCAGCACGTGCAAATAGAATCAGGATTTCACTGCTGCCTCCCAGCGCCACGGACCCTTGTCGGATTCGAGCCTCGGGCGACTACCTGTGTGCAGTTTGCACATTCTACCCGTGTCTGCGTGGATTTCGTCGGACGGATCCGGTTTCCTCCCACAGTCCAAAGGTGTGCAGGTCAGGTGTTCTGGCCATGCTAAATTGCCCATTGTTTTCAGGGATGTGTAGGTTCGGTGCATTTGTTCGGGGTAAATAGAGTCATGCGGTAGGGGTTTGGGTGTGTGGGGGATACTACTGGGAGAGTCGGGAGCCTGTTTCCACAGTCGAGGGATTCGATGCTAATTTCTGATTACGCACATTTGGAGGACCTGAAAGAGATCAATTCAAACAGAAGCCACGCTTTGCGGGAGAAACACCGCGAGTTTGGCAGCAACTGCCACATTTCGGAAATGCAGGCAAAAGTGGCCTGTGCTTGCTTCCCACCGCCACAATGTGAGGGCCATTCAGTCTGATTTGCTCGCACTACGCCTTCGCTGTTGTCCCGTGGCAGTGCAATTTAAAAGCGACCCGCCCGAGCAGGGACTTGAACCCTGGACCCTCAGATTAAGAGTCTGATGCTCTACCGACTGAGCTACCCGGGCTCGTGGCAAGCCGCCGCCCTGCTGCGGCTTTTCCTGCTTGAGCTGGAAAAGACGTTCGCGCTTCACACTCTCGCGCAGCCATTCTGACACAATCCACACAATTCAGTAGGAAAGACGGGCAGCCCCGACTGTGCAGGGCCGATTCCAAACCGCTGTCTCTCTTCATCACCCCCATTCCATTGCCGCCCCGACCTCTCTCTACTGTAACAACCCTCCTCAACACACACCTCTGGCACCGTCAAAGCCATCAGCAAGCTTACAACACAGCACCGCCAAAGTAAGAACGGTGCTCATGAGACGGCCTCATCATCATCCCTCCAACACCACGCACAGTCCCTACCCCCAGCATCCACTCTCTGCTCGACACAATCCACCCGAACACAAGCCGCAGGCACCGACACTCCCACACGCACTGCCACATCACCATCAGCTCCAAAACAAGGAAGATGTGCATGAAAGGTTCCGTTTGAAGTGTCTGACTTGATTTTAAAAAAGCAGACCATCGATGACAGCAGTGTCCATAAATCGAAGCTTCAGCACGTGCAAATAGAATCAGGATTTCACTGCTGCCTCCCAGCGCCACGGACCCTTGTCGGATTCGAGCCTCGGGCGACTACCTGTGTGCAGTTTGCACATTCTACCCGTGTCTGCGTGGATTTCGTCGGACGGATCCGGTTTCCTCCCACAGTCCAAAGGTGTGCAGGTCAGGTGTTCTGGCCATGCTAAATTGCCCATTGTTTTCAGGGATGTGTAGGTTCGGTGCATTTGTTCGGGGTAAATAGAGTCATGCGGTAGGGGTTTGGGTGTGTGGGGGATACTACTGGGAGAGTCGGGAGCCTGTTTCCACAGTCGAGGGATTCGATGCTAATTTCTGATTACGCACATTTGGAGGACCTGAAAGAGATCAATTCAAACAGAAGCCACGCTTTGCGGGAGAAACACCGCGAGTTTGGCAGCAACTGCCACATTTCGGAAATGCAGGCAAAAGTGGCCTGTGCTTGCTTCCCACCGCCACAATGTGAGGGCCATTCAGTCTGATTTGCTCGCACTACGCCTTCGCTGTTGTCCCGTGGCAGTGCAATTTAAAAGCGACCCGCCCGAGCAGGGACTTGAACCCTGGACCCTCAGATTAAGAGTCTGATGCTCTACCGACTGAGCTACCCGGGCTCGTGGCAAGCCGCCGCCCTGCTGCGGCTTTTCCTGCTTGAGCTGGAAAAGACGTTCGCGCTTCACACTCTCGCGCAGCCATTCTGACACAATCCACACAATTCAGTAGGAAAGACGGGCAGCCCCGACTGTGCAGGGCCGATTCCAAACCGCTGTCTCTCTTCATCACCCCCATTCCATTGCCGCCCCGACCTCTCTCTACTGTAACAACCCTCCTCAACACACACCTCTGGCACCGTCAAAGCCATCAGCAAGCTTACAACACAGCACCGCCAAAGTAAGAACGGTGCTCATGAGACGGCCTCATCATCATCCCTCCAACACCACGCACAGTCCCTACCCCCAGCATCCACTCTCTGCTCGACACAATCCACCCGAACACAAGCCGCAGGCACCGACACTCCCACACGCACTGCCACATCACCATCAGCTCCAAAACAAGGAAGATGTGCATGAAAGGTTCCGTTTGAAGTGTCTGACTTGATTTTAAAAAAGCAGACCATCGATGACAGCAGTGTCCATAAATCGAAGCTTCAGCACGTGCAAATAGAATCAGGATTTCACTGCTGCCTCCCAGCGCCACGGACCCTTGTCGGATTCGAGCCTCGGGCGACTACCTGTGTGCAGTTTGCACATTCTACCCGTGTCTGCGTGGATTTCGTCGGACGGATCCGGTTTCCTCCCACAGTCCAAAGGTGTGCAGGTCAGGTGTTCTGGCCATGCTAAATTGCCCATTGTTTTCAGGGATGTGTAGGTTCGGTGCATTTGTTCGGGGTAAATAGAGTCATGCGGTAGGGGTTTGGGTGTGTGGGGGATACTACTGGGAGAGTCGGGAGCCTGTTTCCACAGTCGAGGGATTCGATGCTAATTTCTGATTACGCACATTTGGAGGACCTGAAAGAGATCAATTCAAACAGAAGCCACGCTTTGCGGGAGAAACACCGCGAGTTTGGCAGCAACTGCCACATTTCGGAAATGCAGGCAAAAGTGGCCTGTGCTTGCTTCCCACCGCCACAATGTGAGGGCCATTCAGTCTGATTTGCTCGCACTACGCCTTCGCTGTTGTCCCGTGGCAGTGCAATTTAAAAGCGACCCGCCCGAGCAGGGACTTGAACCCTGGACCCTCAGATTAAGAGTCTGATGCTCTACCGACTGAGCTACCCGGGCTCGTGGCAAGCCGCCGCCCTGCTGCGGCTTTTCCTGCTTGAGCTGGAAAAGACGTTCGCGCTTCACACTCTCGCGCAGCCATTCTGACACAATCCACACAATTCAGTAGGAAAGACGGGCAGCCCCGACTGTGCAGGGCCGATTCCAAACCGCTGTCTCTCTTCATCACCCCCATTCCATTGCCGCCCCGACCTCTCTCTACTGTAACAACCCTCCTCAACACACACCTCTGGCACCGTCAAAGCCATCAGCAAGCTTACAACACAGCACCGCCAAAGTAAGAACGGTGCTCATGAGACGGCCTCATCATCATCCCTCCAACACCACGCACAGTCCCTACCCCCAGCATCCACTCTCTGCTCGACACAATCCACCCGAACACAAGCCGCAGGCACCGACACTCCCACACGCACTGCCACATCACCATCAGCTCCAAAACAAGGAAGATGTGCATGAAAGGTTCCGTTTGAAGTGTCTGACTTGATTTTAAAAAAGCAGACCATCGATGACAGCAGTGTCCATAAATCGAAGCTTCAGCACGTGCAAATAGAATCAGGATTTCACTGCTGCCTCCCAGCGCCACGGACCCTTGTCGGATTCGAGCCTCGGGCGACTACCTGTGTGCAGTTTGCACATTCTACCCGTGTCTGCGTGGATTTCGTCGGACGGATCCGGTTTCCTCCCACAGTCCAAAGGTGTGCAGGTCAGGTGTTCTGGCCATGCTAAATTGCCCATTGTTTTCAGGGATGTGTAGGTTCGGTGCATTTGTTCGGGGTAAATAGAGTCATGCGGTAGGGGTTTGGGTGTGTGGGGGATACTACTGGGAGAGTCGGGAGCCTGTTTCCACAGTCGAGGGATTCGATGCTAATTTCTGATTACGCACATTTGGAGGACCTGAAAGAGATCAATTCAAACAGAAGCCACGCTTTGCGGGAGAAACACCGCGAGTTTGGCAGCAACTGCCACATTTCGGAAATGCAGGCAAAAGTGGCCTGTGCTTGCTTCCCACCGCCACAATGTGAGGGCCATTCAGTCTGATTTGCTCGCACTACGCCTTCGCTGTTGTCCCGTGGCAGTGCAATTTAAAAGCGACCCGCCCGAGCAGGGACTTGAACCCTGGACCCTCAGATTAAGAGTCTGATGCTCTACCGACTGAGCTACCCGGGCTCGTGGCAAGCCGCCGCCCTGCTGCGGCTTTTCCTGCTTGAGCTGGAAAAGACGTTCGCGCTTCACACTCTCGCGCAGCCATTCTGACACAATCCACACAATTCAGTAGGAAAGACGGGCAGCCCCGACTGTGCAGGGCCGATTCCAAACCGCTGTCTCTCTTCATCACCCCCATTCCATTGCCGCCCCGACCTCTCTCTACTGTAACAACCCTCCTCAACACACACCTCTGGCACCGTCAAAGCCATCAGCAAGCTTACAACACAGCACCGCCAAAGTAAGAACGGTGCTCATGAGACGGCCTCATCATCATCCCTCCAACACCACGCACAGTCCCTACCCCCAGCATCCACTCTCTGCTCGACACAATCCACCCGAACACAAGCCGCAGGCACCGACACTCCCACACGCACTGCCACATCACCATCAGCTCCAAAACAAGGAAGATGTGCATGAAAGGTTCCGTTTGAAGTGTCTGACTTGATTTTAAAAAAGCAGACCATCGATGACAGCAGTGTCCATAAATCGAAGCTTCAGCACGTGCAAATAGAATCAGGATTTCACTGCTGCCTCCCAGCGCCACGGACCCTTGTCGGATTCGAGCCTCGGGCGACTACCTGTGTGCAGTTTGCACATTCTACCCGTGTCTGCGTGGATTTCGTCGGACGGATCCGGTTTCCTCCCACAGTCCAAAGGTGTGCAGGTCAGGTGTTCTGGCCATGCTAAATTGCCCATTGTTTTCAGGGATGTGTAGGTTCGGTGCATTTGTTCGGGGTAAATAGAGTCATGCGGTAGGGGTTTGGGTGTGTGGGGGATACTACTGGGAGAGTCGGGAGCCTGTTTCCACAGTCGAGGGATTCGATGCTAATTTCTGATTACGCACATTTGGAGGACCTGAAAGAGATCAATTCAAACAGAAGCCACGCTTTGCGGGAGAAACACCGCGAGTTTGGCAGCAACTGCCACATTTCGGAAATGCAGGCAAAAGTGGCCTGTGCTTGCTTCCCACCGCCACAATGTGAGGGCCATTCAGTCTGATTTGCTCGCACTACGCCTTCGCTGTTGTCCCGTGGCAGTGCAATTTAAAAGCGACCCGCCCGAGCAGGGACTTGAACCCTGGACCCTCAGATTAAGAGTCTGATGCTCTACCGACTGAGCTACCCGGGCTCGTGGCAAGCCGCCGCCCTGCTGCGGCTTTTCCTGCTTGAGCTGGAAAAGACGTTCGCGCTTCACACTCTCGCGCAGCCATTCTGACACAATCCACACAATTCAGTAGGAAAGACGGGCAGCCCCGACTGTGCAGGGCCGATTCCAAACCGCTGTCTCTCTTCATCACCCCCATTCCATTGCCGCCCCGACCTCTCTCTACTGTAACAACCCTCCTCAACACACACCTCTGGCACCGTCAAAGCCATCAGCAAGCTTACAACACAGCACCGCCAAAGTAAGAACGGTGCTCATGAGACGGCCTCATCATCATCCCTCCAACACCACGCACAGTCCCTACCCCCAGCATCCACTCTCTGCTCGACACAATCCACCCGAACACAAGCCGCAGGCACCGACACTCCCACACGCACTGCCACATCACCATCAGCTCCAAAACAAGGAAGATGTGCATGAAAGGTTCCGTTTGAAGTGTCTGACTTGATTTTAAAAAAGCAGACCATCGATGACAGCAGTGTCCATAAATCGAAGCTTCAGCACGTGCAAATAGAATCAGGATTTCACTGCTGCCTCCCAGCGCCACGGACCCTTGTCGGATTCGAGCCTCGGGCGACTACCTGTGTGCAGTTTGCACATTCTACCCGTGTCTGCGTGGATTTCGTCGGACGGATCCGGTTTCCTCCCACAGTCCAAAGGTGTGCAGGTCAGGTGTTCTGGCCATGCTAAATTGCCCATTGTTTTCAGGGATGTGTAGGTTCGGTGCATTTGTTCGGGGTAAATAGAGTCATGCGGTAGGGGTTTGGGTGTGTGGGGGATACTACTGGGAGAGTCGGGAGCCTGTTTCCACAGTCGAGGGATTCGATGCTAATTTCTGATTACGCACATTTGGAGGACCTGAAAGAGATCAATTCAAACAGAAGCCACGCTTTGCGGGAGAAACACCGCGAGTTTGGCAGCAACTGCCACATTTCGGAAATGCAGGCAAAAGTGGCCTGTGCTTGCTTCCCACCGCCACAATGTGAGGGCCATTCAGTCTGATTTGCTCGCACTACGCCTTCGCTGTTGTCCCGTGGCAGTGCAATTTAAAAGCGACCCGCCCGAGCAGGGACTTGAACCCTGGACCCTCAGATTAAGAGTCTGATGCTCTACCGACTGAGCTACCCGGGCTCGTGGCAAGCCGCCGCCCTGCTGCGGCTTTTCCTGCTTGAGCTGGAAAAGACGTTCGCGCTTCACACTCTCGCGCAGCCATTCTGACACAATCCACACAATTCAGTAGGAAAGACGGGCAGCCCCGACTGTGCAGGGCCGATTCCAAACCGCTGTCTCTCTTCATCACCCCCATTCCATTGCCGCCCCGACCTCTCTCTACTGTAACAACCCTCCTCAACACACACCTCTGGCACCGTCAAAGCCATCAGCAAGCTTACAACACAGCACCGCCAAAGTAAGAACGGTGCTCATGAGACGGCCTCATCATCATCCCTCCAACACCACGCACAGTCCCTACCCCCAGCATCCACTCTCTGCTCGACACAATCCACCCGAACACAAGCCGCAGGCACCGACACTCCCACACGCACTGCCACATCACCATCAGCTCCAAAACAAGGAAGATGTGCATGAAAGGTTCCGTTTGAAGTGTCTGACTTGATTTTAAAAAAGCAGACCATCGATGACAGCAGTGTCCATAAATCGAAGCTTCAGCACGTGCAAATAGAATCAGGATTTCACTGCTGCCTCCCAGCGCCACGGACCCTTGTCGGATTCGAGCCTCGGGCGACTACCTGTGTGCAGTTTGCACATTCTACCCGTGTCTGCGTGGATTTCGTCGGACGGATCCGGTTTCCTCCCACAGTCCAAAGGTGTGCAGGTCAGGTGTTCTGGCCATGCTAAATTGCCCATTGTTTTCAGGGATGTGTAGGTTCGGTGCATTTGTTCGGGGTAAATAGAGTCATGCGGTAGGGGTTTGGGTGTGTGGGGGATACTACTGGGAGAGTCGGGAGCCTGTTTCCACAGTCGAGGGATTCGATGCTAATTTCTGATTACGCACATTTGGAGGACCTGAAAGAGATCAATTCAAACAGAAGCCACGCTTTGCGGGAGAAACACCGCGAGTTTGGCAGCAACTGCCACATTTCGGAAATGCAGGCAAAAGTGGCCTGTGCTTGCTTCCCACCGCCACAATGTGAGGGCCATTCAGTCTGATTTGCTCGCACTACGCCTTCGCTGTTGTCCCGTGGCAGTGCAATTTAAAAGCGACCCGCCCGAGCAGGGACTTGAACCCTGGACCCTCAGATTAAGAGTCTGATGCTCTACCGACTGAGCTACCCGGGCTCGTGGCAAGCCGCCGCCCTGCTGCGGCTTTTCCTGCTTGAGCTGGAAAAGACGTTCGCGCTTCACACTCTCGCGCAGCCATTCTGACACAATCCACACAATTCAGTAGGAAAGACGGGCAGCCCCGACTGTGCAGGGCCGATTCCAAACCGCTGTCTCTCTTCATCACCCCCATTCCATTGCCGCCCCGACCTCTCTCTACTGTAACAACCCTCCTCAACACACACCTCTGGCACCGTCAAAGCCATCAGCAAGCTTACAACACAGCACCGCCAAAGTAAGAACGGTGCTCATGAGACGGCCTCATCATCATCCCTCCAACACCACGCACAGTCCCTACCCCCAGCATCCACTCTCTGCTCGACACAATCCACCCGAACACAAGCCGCAGGCACCGACACTCCCACACGCACTGCCACATCACCATCAGCTCCAAAACAAGGAAGATGTGCATGAAAGGTTCCGTTTGAAGTGTCTGACTTGATTTTAAAAAAGCAGACCATCGATGACAGCAGTGTCCATAAATCGAAGCTTCAGCACGTGCAAATAGAATCAGGATTTCACTGCTGCCTCCCAGCGCCACGGACCCTTGTCGGATTCGAGCCTCGGGCGACTACCTGTGTGCAGTTTGCACATTCTACCCGTGTCTGCGTGGATTTCGTCGGACGGATCCGGTTTCCTCCCACAGTCCAAAGGTGTGCAGGTCAGGTGTTCTGGCCATGCTAAATTGCCCATTGTTTTCAGGGATGTGTAGGTTCGGTGCATTTGTTCGGGGTAAATAGAGTCATGCGGTAGGGGTTTGGGTGTGTGGGGGATACTACTGGGAGAGTCGGGAGCCTGTTTCCACAGTCGAGGGATTCGATGCTAATTTCTGATTACGCACATTTGGAGGACCTGAAAGAGATCAATTCAAACAGAAGCCACGCTTTGCGGGAGAAACACCGCGAGTTTGGCAGCAACTGCCACATTTCGGAAATGCAGGCAAAAGTGGCCTGTGCTTGCTTCCCACCGCCACAATGTGAGGGCCATTCAGTCTGATTTGCTCGCACTACGCCTTCGCTGTTGTCCCGTGGCAGTGCAATTTAAAAGCGACCCGCCCGAGCAGGGACTTGAACCCTGGACCCTCAGATTAAGAGTCTGATGCTCTACCGACTGAGCTACCCGGGCTCGTGGCAAGCCGCCGCCCTGCTGCGGCTTTTCCTGCTTGAGCTGGAAAAGACGTTCGCGCTTCACACTCTCGCGCAGCCATTCTGACACAATCCACACAATTCAGTCGGAAAGACGGGCAGCCCCGACTGTGCAGGGCCGATTCCAAACCGCTGTCTCTCTTCATCACCCCCATTCCATTGCCGCCCCGACCTCTCTCTACTGTAACAACCCTCCTCAACACACACCTCTGGCACCGTCAAAGCCATCAGCAAGCTTACAACACAGCACCGCCAAAGTAAGAACGGTGCTCATGAGACGGCCTCATCATCATCCCTCCAACACCACGCACAGTCCCTACCCCCAGCATCCACTCTCTGCTCGACACAATCCACCCGAACACAAGCCGCAGGCACCGACACTCCCACACGCACTGCCACATCACCATCAGCTCCAAAACAAGGAAGATGTGCATGAAAGGTTCCGTTTGAAGTGTCTGACTTGATTTTAAAAAAGCAGACCATCGATGACAGCAGTGTCCATAAATCGAAGCTTCAGCACGTGCAAATAGAATCAGGATTTCACTGCTGCCTCCCAGCGCCACGGACCCTTGTCGGATTCGAGCCTCGGGCGACTACCTGTGTGCAGTTTGCACATTCTACCCGTGTCTGCGTGGATTTCGTCGGACGGATCCGGTTTCCTCCCACAGTCCAAAGGTGTGCAGGTCAGGTGTTCTGGCCATGCTAAATTGCCCATTGTTTTCAGGGATGTGTAGGTTCGGTGCATTTGTTCGGGGTAAATAGAGTCATGCGGTAGGGGTTTGGGTGTGTGGGGGATACTACTGGGAGAGTCGGGAGCCTGTTTCCACAGTCGAGGGATTCGATGCTAATTTCTGATTACGCACATTTGGAGGACCTGAAAGAGATCAATTCAAACAGAAGCCACGCTTTGCGGGAGAAACACCGCGAGTTTGGCAGCAACTGCCACATTTCGGAAATGCAGGCAAAAGTGGCCTGTGCTTGCTTCCCACCGCCACAATGTGAGGGCCATTCAGTCTGATTTGCTCGCACTACGCCTTCGCTGTTGTCCCGTGGCAGTGCAATTTAAAAGCGACCCGCCCGAGCAGGGACTTGAACCCTGGACCCTCAGATTAAGAGTCTGATGCTCTACCGACTGAGCTACCCGGGCTCGTGGCAAGCCGCCGCCCTGCTGCGGCTTTTCCTGCTTGAGCTGGAAAAGACGTTCGCGCTTCACACTCTCGCGCAGCCATTCTGACACAATCCACACAATTCAGTAGGAAAGACGGGCAGCCCCGACTGTGCAGGGCCGATTCCAAACCGCTGTCTCTCTTCATCACCCCCATTCCATTGCCGCCCCGACCTCTCTCTACTGTAACAACCCTCCTCAACACACACCTCTGGCACCGTCAAAGCCATCAGCAAGCTTACAACACAGCACCGCCAAAGTAAGAACGGTGCTCATGAGACGGCCTCATCATCATCCCTCCAACACCACGCACAGTCCCTACCCCCAGCATCCACTCTCTGCTCGACACAATCCACCCGAACACAAGCCGCAGGCACCGACACTCCCACACGCACTGCCACATCACCATCAGCTCCAAAACAAGGAAGATGTGCATGAAAGGTTCCGTTTGAAGTGTCTGACTTGATTTTAAAAAAGCAGACCATCGATGACAGCAGTGTCCATAAATCGAAGCTTCAGCACGTGCAAATAGAATCAGGATTTCACTGCTGCCTCCCAGCGCCACGGACCCTTGTCGGATTCGAGCCTCGGGCGACTACCTGTGTGCAGTTTGCACATTCTACCCGTGTCTGCGTGGATTTCGTCGGACGGATCCGGTTTCCTCCCACAGTCCAAAGGTGTGCAGGTCAGGTGTTCTGGCCATGCTAAATTGCCCATTGTTTTCAGGGATGTGTAGGTTCGGTGCATTTGTTCGGGGTAAATAGAGTCATGCGGTAGGGGTTTGGGTGTGTGGGGGATACTACTGGGAGAGTCGGGAGCCTGTTTCCACAGTCGAGGGATTCGATGCTAATTTCTGATTACGCACATTTGGAGGACCTGAAAGAGATCAATTCAAACAGAAGCCACGCTTTGCGGGAGAAACACCGCGAGTTTGGCAGCAACTGCCACATTTCGGAAATGCAGGCAAAAGTGGCCTGTGCTTGCTTCCCACCGCCACAATGTGAGGGCCATTCAGTCTGATTTGCTCGCACTACGCCTTCGCTGTTGTCCCGTGGCAGTGCAATTTAAAAGCGACCCGCCCGAGCAGGGACTTGAACCCTGGACCCTCAGATTAAGAGTCTGATGCTCTACCGACTGAGCTACCCGGGCTCGTGGCAAGCCGCCGCCCTGCTGCGGCTTTTCCTGCTTGAGCTGGAAAAGACGTTCGCGCTTCACACTCTCGCGCAGCCATTCTGACACAATCCACACAATTCAGTAGGAAAGACGGGCAGCCCCGACTGTGCAGGGCCGATTCCAAACCGCTGTCTCTCTTCATCACCCCCATTCCATTGCCGCCCCGACCTCTCTCTACTGTAACAACCCTCCTCAACACACACCTCTGGCACCGTCAAAGCCATCAGCAAGCTTACAACACAGCACCGCCAAAGTAAGAACGGTGCTCATGAGACGGCCTCATCATCATCCCTCCAACACCACGCACAGTCCCTACCCCCAGCATCCACTCTCTGCTCGACACAATCCACCCGAACACAAGCCGCAGGCACCGACACTCCCACACGCACTGCCACATCACCATCAGCTCCAAAACAAGGAAGATGTGCATGAAAGGTTCCGTTTGAAGTGTCTGACTTGATTTTAAAAAAGCAGACCATCGATGACAGCAGTGTCCATAAATCGAAGCTTCAGCACGTGCAAATAGAATCAGGATTTCACTGCTGCCTCCCAGCGCCACGGACCCTTGTCGGATTCGAGCCTCGGGCGACTACCTGTGTGCAGTTTGCACATTCTACCCGTGTCTGCGTGGATTTCGTCGGACGGATCCGGTTTCCTCCCACAGTCCAAAGGTGTGCAGGTCAGGTGTTCTGGCCATGCTAAATTGCCCATTGTTTTCAGGGATGTGTAGGTTCGGTGCATTTGTTCGGGGTAAATAGAGTCATGCGGTAGGGGTTTGGGTGTGTGGGGGATACTACTGGGAGAGTCGGGAGCCTGTTTCCACAGTCGAGGGATTCGATGCTAATTTCTGATTACGCACATTTGGAGGACCTGAAAGAGATCAATTCAAACAGAAGCCACGCTTTGCGGGAGAAACACCGCGAGTTTGGCAGCAACTGCCACATTTCGGAAATGCAGGCAAAAGTGGCCTGTGCTTGCTTCCCACCGCCACAATGTGAGGGCCATTCAGTCTGATTTGCTCGCACTACGCCTTCGCTGTTGTCCCGTGGCAGTGCAATTTAAAAGCGACCCGCCCGAGCAGGGACTTGAACCCTGGACCCTCAGATTAAGAGTCTGATGCTCTACCGACTGAGCTACCCGGGCTCGTGGCAAGCCGCCGCCCTGCTGCGGCTTTTCCTGCTTGAGCTGGAAAAGACGTTCGCGCTTCACACTCTCGCGCAGCCATTCTGACACAATCCACACAATTCAGTCGGAAAGACGGGCAGCCCCGACTGTGCAGGGCCGATTCCAAACCGCTGTCTCTCTTCATCACCCCCATTCCATTGCCGCCCCGACCTCTCTCTACTGTAACAACCCTCCTCAACACACACCTCTGGCACCGTCAAAGCCATCAGCAAGCTTACAACACAGCACCGCCAAAGTAAGAACGGTGCTCATGAGACGGCCTCATCATCATCCCTCCAACACCACGCACAGTCCCTACCCCCAGCATCCACTCTCTGCTCGACACAATCCACCCGAACACAAGCCGCAGGCACCGACACTCCCACACGCACTGCCACATCACCATCAGCTCCAAAACAAGGAAGATGTGCATGAAAGGTTCCGTTTGAAGTGTCTGACTTGATTTTAAAAAAGCAGACCATCGATGACAGCAGTGTCCATAAATCGAAGCTTCAGCACGTGCAAATAGAATCAGGATTTCACTGCTGCCTCCCAGCGCCACGGACCCTTGTCGGATTCGAGCCTCGGGCGACTACCTGTGTGCAGTTTGCACATTCTACCCGTGTCTGCGTGGATTTCGTCGGACGGATCCGGTTTCCTCCCACAGTCCAAAGGTGTGCAGGTCAGGTGTTCTGGCCATGCTAAATTGCCCATTGTTTTCAGGGATGTGTAGGTTCGGTGCATTTGTTCGGGGTAAATAGAGTCATGCGGTAGGGGTTTGGGTGTGTGGGGGATACTACTGGGAGAGTCGGGAGCCTGTTTCCACAGTCGAGGGATTCGATGCTAATTTCTGATTACGCACATTTGGAGGACCTGAAAGAGATCAATTCAAACAGAAGCCACGCTTTGCGGGAGAAACACCGCGAGTTTGGCAGCAACTGCCACATTTCGGAAATGCAGGCAAAAGTGGCCTGTGCTTGCTTCCCACCGCCACAATGTGAGGGCCATTCAGTCTGATTTGCTCGCACTACGCCTTCGCTGTTGTCCCGTGGCAGTGCAATTTAAAAGCGACCCGCCCGAGCAGGGACTTGAACCCTGGACCCTCAGATTAAGAGTCTGATGCTCTACCGACTGAGCTACCCGGGCTCGTGGCAAGCCGCCGCCCTGCTGCGGCTTTTCCTGCTTGAGCTGGAAAAGACGTTCGCGCTTCACACTCTCGCGCAGCCATTCTGACACAATCCACACAATTCAGTCGGAAAGACGGGCAGCCCCGACTGTGCAGGGCCGATTCCAAACCGCTGTCTCTCTTCATCACCCCCATTCCATTGCCGCCCCGACCTCTCTCTACTGTAACAACCCTCCTCAACACACACCTCTGGCACCGTCAAAGCCATCAGCAAGCTTACAACACAGCACCGCCAAAGTAAGAACGGTGCTCATGAGACGGCCTCATCATCATCCCTCCAACACCACGCACAGTCCCTACCCCCAGCATCCACTCTCTGCTCGACACAATCCACCCGAACACAAGCCGCAGGCACCGACACTCCCACACGCACTGCCACATCACCATCAGCTCCAAAACAAGGAAGATGTGCATGAAAGGTTCCGTTTGAAGTGTCTGACTTGATTTTAAAAAAGCAGACCATCGATGACAGCAGTGTCCATAAATCGAAGCTTCAGCACGTGCAAATAGAATCAGGATTTCACTGCTGCCTCCCAGCGCCACGGACCCTTGTCGGATTCGAGCCTCGGGCGACTACCTGTGTGCAGTTTGCACATTCTACCCGTGTCTGCGTGGATTTCGTCGGACGGATCCGGTTTCCTCCCACAGTCCAAAGGTGTGCAGGTCAGGTGTTCTGGCCATGCTAAATTGCCCATTGTTTTCAGGGATGTGTAGGTTCGGTGCATTTGTTCGGGGTAAATAGAGTCATGCGGTAGGGGTTTGGGTGTGTGGGGGATACTACTGGGAGAGTCGGGAGCCTGTTTCCACAGTCGAGGGATTCGATGCTAATTTCTGATTACGCACATTTGGAGGACCTGAAAGAGATCAATTCAAACAGAAGCCACGCTTTGCGGGAGAAACACCGCGAGTTTGGCAGCAACTGCCACATTTCGGAAATGCAGGCAAAAGTGGCCTGTGCTTGCTTCCCACCGCCACAATGTGAGGGCCATTCAGTCTGATTTGCTCGCACTACGCCTTCGCTGTTGTCCCGTGGCAGTGCAATTTAAAAGCGACCCGCCCGAGCAGGGACTTGAACCCTGGACCCTCAGATTAAGAGTCTGATGCTCTACCGACTGAGCTACCCGGGCTCGTGGCAAGCCGCCGCCCTGCTGCGGCTTTTCCTGCTTGAGCTGGAAAAGACGTTCGCGCTTCACACTCTCGCGCAGCCATTCTGACACAATCCACACAATTCAGTCGGAAAGACGGGCAGCCCCGACTGTGCAGGGCCGATTCCAAACCGCTGTCTCTCTTCATCACCCCCATTCCATTGCCGCCCCGACCTCTCTCTACTGTAACAACCCTCCTCAACACACACCTCTGGCACCGTCAAAGCCATCAGCAAGCTTACAACACAGCACCGCCAAAGTAAGAACGGTGCTCATGAGACGGCCTCATCATCATCCCTCCAACACCACGCACAGTCCCTACCCCCAGCATCCACTCTCTGCTCGACACAATCCACCCGAACACAAGCCGCAGGCACCGACACTCCCACACGCACTGCCACATCACCATCAGCTCCAAAACAAGGAAGATGTGCATGAAAGGTTCCGTTTGAAGTGTCTGACTTGATTTTAAAAAAGCAGACCATCGATGACAGCAGTGTCCATAAATCGAAGCTTCAGCACGTGCAAATAGAATCAGGATTTCACTGCTGCCTCCCAGCGCCACGGACCCTTGTCGGATTCGAGCCTCGGGCGACTACCTGTGTGCAGTTTGCACATTCTACCCGTGTCTGCGTGGATTTCGTCGGACGGATCCGGTTTCCTCCCACAGTCCAAAGGTGTGCAGGTCAGGTGTTCTGGCCATGCTAAATTGCCCATTGTTTTCAGGGATGTGTAGGTTCGGTGCATTTGTTCGGGGTAAATAGAGTCATGCGGTAGGGGTTTGGGTGTGTGGGGGATACTACTGGGAGAGTCGGGAGCCTGTTTCCACAGTCGAGGGATTCGATGCTAATTTCTGATTACGCACATTTGGAGGACCTGAAAGAGATCAATTCAAACAGAAGCCACGCTTTGCGGGAGAAACACCGCGAGTTTGGCAGCAACTGCCACATTTCGGAAATGCAGGCAAAAGTGGCCTGTGCTTGCTTCCCACCGCCACAATGTGAGGGCCATTCAGTCTGATTTGCTCGCACTACGCCTTCGCTGTTGTCCCGTGGCAGTGCAATTTAAAAGCGACCCGCCCGAGCAGGGACTTGAACCCTGGACCCTCAGATTAAGAGTCTGATGCTCTACCGACTGAGCTACCCGGGCTCGTGGCAAGCCGCCGCCCTGCTGCGGCTTTTCCTGCTTGAGCTGGAAAAGACGTTCGCGCTTCACACTCTCGCGCAGCCATTCTGACACAATCCACACAATTCAGTCGGAAAGACGGGCAGCCCCGACTGTGCAGGGCCGATTCCAAACCGCTGTCTCTCTTCATCACCCCCATTCCATTGCCGCCCCGACCTCTCTCTACTGTAACAACCCTCCTCAACACACACCTCTGGCACCGTCAAAGCCATCAGCAAGCTTACAACACAGCACCGCCAAAGTAAGAACGGTGCTCATGAGACGGCCTCATCATCATCCCTCCAACACCACGCACAGTCCCTACCCCCAGCATCCACTCTCTGCTCGACACAATCCACCCGAACACAAGCCGCAGGCACCGACACTCCCACACGCACTGCCACATCACCATCAGCTCCAAAACAAGGAAGATGTGCATGAAAGGTTCCGTTTGAAGTGTCTGACTTGATTTTAAAAAAGCAGACCATCGATGACAGCAGTGTCCATAAATCGAAGCTTCAGCACGTGCAAATAGAATCAGGATTTCACTGCTGCCTCCCAGCGCCACGGACCCTTGTCGGATTCGAGCCTCGGGCGACTACCTGTGTGCAGTTTGCACATTCTACCCGTGTCTGCGTGGATTTCGTCGGACGGATCCGGTTTCCTCCCACAGTCCAAAGGTGTGCAGGTCAGGTGTTCTGGCCATGCTAAATTGCCCATTGTTTTCAGGGATGCGTAGGTTCGGTGCATTTGTTCGGGGTAAATAGAGTCATGCGGTAGGGGTTTGGGTGTGTGGGGGATACTACTGGGAGAGTCGGGAGCCTGTTTCCACAGTCGAGGGATTCGATGCTAATTTCTGATTACGCACATTTGGAGGACCTGAAAGAGATCAATTCAAACAGAAGCCACGCTTTGCGGGATTAACACCGCGAGTTTGGCAGCAACTGCCACATTTCGGAAATGCAGGCAAAAGTGGCTTGTGCTTGCAAAGCCATCAGCAAGCTTACAACACAGCACCGCCAAAGTATTTTCTGATGGTGTTTCTTCACTTTGCGTAACCAGTAAATCATTGACCTTTTGCTTTGATTCCATCTCGAAATCGCTTTTGAGCAATTTCACAAAACACTCAGATATCTCTGCCTGGAGTCAAATCGTTCACCTCACTCACTCTTCTTTTGATTTGACAAAACGTCCTCTACACCTTACTTTTAAAGGTTTACCTATCACAGGAAGTAACACCAACACTTCAGCTTTGTTCGCAAAATTTAGGTTAGGATTTCTTGTCTGCTTCCTGTTTAATCTCATGCTATGGTTTTTTAAAGTGCTGCCTAGTCAACTCCTGCTCCATTTAATTGCTCCCTACAATTTGACACAGTCCAAACATGTGGTCTCTGAATTCTGATTTACCTATTTTTCTTTAATTTCAGAGGCCCTTTCATCTCATGCGCAAAATCTAAATCAAGTCTACTGAATTTGGTCGATTCATTTTGAGCATCGCAAATGGCAAAGAAAACAAAAGGAATTCCTTTCTCCCAGTCGTCTGTCTAATCTTGACTGTAAACTCTTAACATTGTCTTAACACTCCTTGCAATTCCAGATGATATGCATTGTTTTGAATTGTTTTATTCCTCATCTATCCATTACTTTACCGAAAAGTTTTAGTGTAAAATTTGCCCCTTGATGTGATTGTTTTGTTGTTGTCCATACCCAGTGAAAAATTTGAGTAACTCGTCTCTAATTTTAGCTGTGATGTTGTGTGATGAAATGACCTTTGGAAATCTAGGGGACACGTCCAGTATTAACAAATACTGATTCCCACTTTTGGTTTTAGTTTGGGGTCCTACACAATCGATTATGGCACTTGTTAAAAGGTTTCTCAATTGCAGGAATGGGTATTAAAGGTGCTGCTTTTTATCTTTGCCTGAGGTTTTCCAATTAACTGACACGTGTGAAATATCTGGCAAAATTCATCTACATCCTTATGCAGTCCAGGGCAGTAAAAATGTTTTTGTATTTTAGCTTCAGTTTGTGTTACCCCAAATAACCCACTACTGATAATTCATGCACTCTCCGGAGTGCCTCCTTTCTCTAACCCATGGTAATACAACTTGTAGAACGTCTGTTCATTTCTCACCTGCCTGACTATGTGATGGTCTCCATTTCCTCACGAACAGTTCATTTTTTAGATGGTAACATTTGGGAATAAACTCAGATTCCACTTCTGTGTACACTTTCTAATGTAATTGCATCAATTTTACATCTTTGTTGTAATTCAGTTAAATTCCTTGAGCTAAAAATATCCACTTTGTCTTCCACGTGTTCCTGTTTTGTCTCAACCATTTGATCAAACATGGTCTGATAGTTCTACATCAACTTCCTTTTTGTATTCTTTGACTTGTCCTCCTGTTTCAACTGTTGGCTTTGTGACCTTGTAATTACAGTCAGGTAAATTTCTAGGATATACTTCTTGTAATGCCTTAGTTGCCTGATTCTCTACTGGCTTTTCAACCACAGTAGACCCACTTCTGTGATCCAGCTAATATGTTACCAAGGAGAAATTGTATTCCTGGAACCGAGTGTTCCTGCAGTACCCCTACCACCACTTCTCCATTTGTCACGGTAGACTGTAACTTCACTCTACATAAATTGAAGACTTCCTGTCTTACCATGAATTCCACAAATTGGCGTTTTTTCTGGCAATAGTTCTTCTGAATTACGTATCTCCTCATCTCACAAAGAGAGGCACGATCCCACATCTGTTAACACTGTAAGTTATTACCTACTGCTGGTAATGCTAGCAATAAATCTTACCTTTGCAAGTAAGTAGTTTAAGAAAATCTGGCACTTCCTCCTCAACCAACCTCTGACCAGGTTGTACTTTCTGGTGCAGCGTTTTGGCCGCCACTGTGCTTTTTGCTACTTTAACAAAATTTACTGGCTTATCCTGTTTTCCTACATCAATCTTCCCAAGTGCTTTTCTAACCCACCAACACTGACTCCATGTGGCCTACTTTATTGCAATGAAAATACCTGAGGTTTTCAACTTCTCTTTTCCCTTCCTGGCTTTCCTTTTTATACCTGTAGTAAGCTATCTTTATCATCTTCACCGAGATCTACTTTTTCCTTACCATGTGAGTACTTTTCTTGACCTCAATTTCTATGCCTCACAGAATGAAATCGAGGTTGGATGCTAAACATTAATTTATGACCCAACTCAATCATAAATTCAGCTGCTTACCCTGCTATTTTAAACCTCTGCACTTCCACGTGAGTTCTCACTACATCAGGAAGTGAATTTTTGAACTCCTCCAAAATAATTGTCTCTCAGAGCGTCATGTGTTTTGGTCTATTATTAATGTCCTGATGAGTGAAAAATGCCATCCTAAGTACATTTGAGCTAACACCAGAAGCCTCCAGCCAACATTTCATGAATCTAAGGAGGGAACCTGATCAAACATATACATGTGTTGAGTTTGAAAGAATCAAACAAAGTAATTTTGATCGGTGGATAAAGGCATTGAAAATAGATCAAACACATGATGGTATTAGGGATTACTTTGGAGTTCGAAGAATTCACTTCCTGAAGTTATAAGAACTCATGTGGAATAGCAAGTTAAGGCTGCCCCATTAGGAGTGGAAATGGCATATTTCATAATGGCAGATATGCAAACAAACACACAAGCTAACACGCACACCTACACAAAAACACAGGGACATATGTCAGCACAATGAAACACACACACACATAAGTACGCATATAAATTACAAAAACACATGCCAAATGTATGTTTGGAGATGTGACTCTAGGATTGGGCTCATCAGGTGCACAAGGACCCAGAGAATCCAGTAGCAATGACACAGAATTTCCAAGGGGGCAATTGCACTCATATTGTTGCCACTGACAATGACTAAGTAGTGGGGCCCATGGTCAAGTGAAGGGGAGACATCATAAAGTGACGGGAAACAACAAAATGATAGAGCAGGGTAATATCTTGAGTGATGAGTTCAAAAGTGTGTCAGATAGGGACAGAACATACAAATATAAGAGTGCAGCAGTAGAATGGAGCCTTGATTGCAAAAAAATGGTCAAGAGAATGAATTTAAGGCACTGTAGCTGAATGCACAACACATTCGGATGAATTGTCAGTGATTGGTGTTTGTGAAAATGGGTTGAAAAGAATTACAAAAATATAGTCGAAAAGTAAGAAAGACTGGGATGTGAGTGTTGAAGGGTATTTGAGGCATGCCAAGCTAGGAAAGGTTGGTGCATTGGCTCTGTTAATTAGGTTTGGCATTAGTTCAATACTGAGGGATGGTCTTAACTTGAAAAATCCATCTGTCAAATCAGCTTGGGTGGAGACAAGAGTAGGAAAGATAAGAGGTCACAGTTTATAAGGTCCTTGAGAGTAGTGACAAAGAGCAGAGCATACAGGAGGTAAAATTGAGCAATGTACCAACATAATTATTGATGACTTTAAACTTAAGGTAAACTGGGAAAATAAAATTCACAAAGACAGCAGGAAAAATGAGTCAGTGTTTCTGTGACCAAGCTATTTTAGACGTGGCAGTTTGCAAGGAGATAGGAATGATCAATAATCTCATGGTAAAGGAGCCTCGAGGTGACAGCTGCCGGGTTTGCAATGTTGTCAGCCAGGTGGACCTCAGAATGAGTTTCCGTATTGGAGCTGTTAACCTGATCCAGTCAGAGAGCCTTGGTTGAGAAATATACAGTAAACAGGATTGTCAGACATTCCTGCTCACTCTGACAGCTGGATCAGTGTCAAGGGCTCACAACATGTCAATAAAGGGTGACTTGGTGACAGGATACTGGCCTCTGGAGTTATTTCAGGGGCAACACGAATGAGATTTATGATGTAACCATGAAAGATAATCTATTAGCTAAATAGCAACTGGATTTCCAACACCAGCATCTCCAAATCAGGACTTCCAAAGGGCAGTACAATTGGCTTTATCATTGGAAAATATGGCAAATTGAGTCTATGAGTTGCAGTGCACACCAATGGAAGTGGACGCCCCTGTGAGTCAGACTGAACTTGGGGAACACCACTTGAGTGAAAACAATTGCATAGCCTCACTCAAGACATATCCTGATCAGAGGGACTGCAGGTCTGCCCCACAGCAAAACCTGAAAACAAAGCCAAGCCTTGGCCAAATAATCAAGCTTTCTTCAGGATCCAGGCTGGCACGTTGATGTAGTTGCTACCAATTGAGGACTCAAGCCAGTAAAAAGGTGCCATTAGACCTAAATTCAGTAAGAGAACTCATGGACCTATATCCATGTAAGTGCACATCTGGAAAATCCTCTTCCATCTGGCTGAGAACAGTTAAATTGCTTAACAACATCCAAACCAGAGTCAATCAAAATAAACATCTGATTAAATGGTCACCTGCTTCTAATGGAGGTTGATGCTGGTGCAACTGTTTCAATGATTGCAGAACCGGTTTTAAGCAAAGTTCACTCTGGACTCCAACCCTTAAGTTAGTGCAAGACCTCAGCTAGACTGAGAACCTATATTGGGGAGCCTTTCCAGATTAAATGAATGACTTTGGCTCTGGTCTCTGAGAAGCTGCAGGTTCAGTGACCACTGGTTATAGTAAAAGGCTTGGGCCCAAGCTTGATGAGATGAAATTGATTGAGAAAGATTCACTGAGATTGACTCAATATTTTAATTAGAAAATTCATGACACCAGCCTCAAGTTGTTTCAACAGTGATCATAAGGAAATTAATGTTGAGTTTGAAATGATGGATTGTGTGTCATAGAGTCATGCAGCACAGAAACCCTTAAGCCCAAATTGTCCATGCCAACCAGGTTTTCTCAACTAAATTAGTCCCTTCAGCTTGTGTTTGGCCCATATCCCACTAAACCTATCTTACCCATGTACCTATCCTAATGTCTTTTAAATGTTGTAATTGCATCTGCTGCTACCATGTTTTTGGTCAATTTATTCCATTTTACACCACCCCTTCTTTGAAAATGTTGCCTCTTAGGACCCTTTTAAGTCTTTCCCTTCTCATCTTAATCCTATGACCTCTAGTTTTGGACTCATTCCCTAGGGAAGAGATCTTAGCTATTCAGATTATCCATGCCCCTCATGATTTTATAAACCTGTATAAGGTCACCCCTCAGAACTGTATCAGGGAGAAAGATTCCAGCCTATCCTTATAGCTCATCTCATCCAGTCTCAGTAACATCCTTGTAAATCTTTTTTGCCCTTCCCAGTTTAATAATATCCTTCATATAGCAAAGCAACTCGAATTGTACACATTGCCAAGGCCACATTTAGATTAATATCTTACACAGCCATAAAACAATGTCACAATTCCCGTACTCAATTCTCTGACCATTACTTGTGATTTAAAATGAATTAAAGGTAACTGAGAATATGATGGCAGACCTGACTCAGGTGAACTGGGAAACTGGGATAAGATGTATCATAGTAAAGTTTGAGGCATTTTTTAAAAAGATATTTAATAGCCCAGTAGAGAATTGTTGTTGAACGAAAGGCTCCTTGCGAAACAGCCTTCATCCATTGCTCAATGCATAAACCCAGGAGACCATTAAATAGAAAGAAAACATTACAGCTCTGCAAACATGAGTGCTGAATTAGAGGACTGGACAGACTTCAAGAAGCAGCAAAGAATGACGAAACTGTCAAAATGTTGTGGCTAAGGCAAAACCTGTCTCAAAAGACTGAATTGTCTCTTGTATTTAGCCAGAAGATGGCGATCTTGGACTGTCAGAGTCACAGAGTGAGAGCTGAGGCTGTTTTAACTGGGCCCTCTATTTTCTAAAGTTAAAAAATCACACAACACCAGGTTATAGTCCAACAGGTTTAATTGGAAGCACGCTAGCTTTCGGAGCGACGCTCCTTCATCAGGTGATAGTGGAGGGCTCGATCATAACACAGAATTTATCTATTTTATAGTTCATCATCAAGTTCTTTCTTTTGAGCACAATGCCTGTGCCCTAAACCACAGCAAGCTGCAACAGAAATGCACTCAGAAAAGTGGCTAGCATTTCCACACAAACATTTGGTAACTTGATAAAGGTACACAAACACAGATGAATTAGGAGAATTCTTCAAGTCCCCTCTACTATTCAGTAAAGGCGTAACTACTACAAGATTATGAAACAATCAGATCATATTCATTCACTTCAGTGTACCAACAATTCATTTTGCTTGTTATGAATGCTGCCAGCATTTGGATACAGAACCATTAACTTAGTTTGTTTTTGTTGTATTTGCAGCATCTAGTCTTGACTACTTAAGTTTATTTCTTAATGTTATTTCTGTCCTTTCCTGTCATTCTCTGGCCTGCATTCCACATAGTATTTTTCTGTCCTGCCTTGACTCCATTCCTTGATTTGTTACATTTAACCAAGCTTGGTTCCTCAGCCAAGACTATGGTGCTGGAAATGCACAGCAAGTCAGGCAGCATCTGAGGAGTAGGAGAATCGGTGTTTCAGGCATAAGACCTTCCTGATGATCTCCAGCATCTGCAGTCATCATTTTCTCCCTTGGTTCCTCAGCCCCTTTGTTTAGAATTATAGAACACCAACAGTGTGGAAGCAGGCCATTCGGCCCATCAAGTGCACATTGACTGTTCGAAGATCATCCCACCCAGATCCATTCCCCCTGTATTTTCACCCAGTAACATTGTATTTTCCATGGCTAACCTATCCTGCACTTCCCTGGACACAGGGCAATTTAGCATGGCCAATCCACCTTACCTGCACCATTTGGCACTGTGGGAAGTAACCGGAGCACCTGGAGGAAACTCTCACAGATATGGGGAGAATGTCTGTTTGGAGTTTGCACATCATGAGGCTGGAATCAAACCCAGGTCCCTGGTACTGTGAGGCAGCAGTGCTAACCAATGAGCTACTATGCCATCCTTAGTCTAAAGCCCCCTCCATTTTAGTCATTGTGTTGCATGTGGGACCACTGGTCCCAGCATAGTGAAGGTGTAGACGATCCTAATGGCACAGAGTCCACTTTCCGTAAGTACTGGTGCTATCACCCCATGATACAGAACCCCCTACTCCCACATGTTCAGTTCTTGACTCTTATTCATCCTTTGCCAAGTTGCATATGGCTCAGGTAATAATCCAGAGATTATTACATTTGACATTCCAGTTTTATAATTTATCATCTAACATTGCAACATTTAAAAGGCATCAGGATGGGCATACAATAGGAGGGGTTTGGAGAGATATGGGCCAGGTGATGGCAGGTGGGACTAGATTGGGTTGGGATATCTGGCCAGTATGGATGAGTTGGACCGAAGGGTCTGTTTCTGTTCTATACATCTCTATGACTGTATGACTGTATCTCATGCTCCTGCAGCAGAACCTCTTTCTTATGTTCGATCTGTGTCATTGGTATCAATGTGGACCACTGGATCCTCCCTTGCAACCTGCAAATTCTACTCTGGGTCAGATCTGATGTGCTTGTCACGGGGGGAAAACACTACTATCTGAACTTGTTATTTAATGTTGAGAACACTTTCAATCCCCCTCACTATACTGTCACCGGCTACCATTACACTCTTTCTTATTTCCCAGCTTGAATCTTCTTCCATCACAGATCATTCATCCTTGCAGCCCTTATTACCATCCAAAAATTCAAACCTGTTGGGCAAATGCTCCTGTATTCCTGCTCTCTGTGTCATCTTTCCCACCTCACTTGAAGTGACACCAACCTTCCCTGACCATTGATGAAATTAGAAGACTTAAACCGAGGGGGTGTGACCATCTCCCAGAATAAAGTGTCCAGTATATTTGTCCTGTCCACTATCCTGCAAAAATCTACAGATTTGGAATGGTTCTGGTGACTGGAATGTAAAAAATCTGGCGCACTATTAAACAAGAGAGGAAAAGGAGAAAGCAGGGAACCCCAAGCCCATTAACCTTACTTCAATAGTGGAGAATGTATCAAAAAGCATGTGATAAATGGATGTGGGATTGTAGGAAAAAGATCTGATTGAGTGTAATCGGCATGGACTTACAAATGGGAAATGGAGTTTGACAAAGTTGGTGTTTGATGATGTTGTGAACAAATCTGATAAAGGGTGTTGGCGGATGTAGAATACTTGGGTTTTCAGAAGGATTTTAATGAAGTGCCCACAAAAGGCTGGTTAGCAAAATTAAAATAGGAGGTAATAAACTGGCATGGATCAAAAATTGGCAAACAGAGTGAGAATATATGGATCATTCTTGCATCAGCAGGTTGTGACTAGTGGGGTCTGTACTTGAACACCAGCTGTTCACAATACATATCAATGTCATGGCTGTGGTGACCAAAGGTATTATGTCCAAGCTGGTGGATGAGTCACAACTAGATGAGAACATGTGCTGTCAGGAAGCTGCAAAGCAGCTTCAAGACAAGTGTAAAATCACACAACTGAAAATGTGTTGCTGGAAAAGCGCAGCAGGTCAGGCAGCATCCAAGGAGCAGGAGAATCGACGTTTCGAGCATGAGCCCTTCTTCAGGAAACCTGAAGAAGGGCTCATGCCCGAAAAGACGATTCTCCTGCTCCTTGGATGCTGCCTGACCTGCTGCGCTTTTTCAGCAACACACATTTTCAGCACTGATCTCCAGCATCTGCAGTCCTCACTTTCTCCTAAAATCACACAACAGGTTTAATTGGAAGCACACTAGCTTTCGGAGCATCACTCCTTTGTCAGGTGATAGTGGAGGACTCAATCCTAAAACACAGAATTTATAGCAAAAAATTTACAGTGTGATGTAACTGAAATTATATATTGATGGTATTCAAACAGATGAAAGACTCAACAGACAATCAAGATATTTTTCAATGTATAATTTCAGTTACATCATACTGTAAATTTCTGCTATAAATTTTGTGTTTTAGGATTGAGTCCTCCACTATCACCTGATGAAGGTGCGACTCTCCGAAAGCTAGTGTGCTTCCAATTAAACCTGTTGGACTATAACCTGGTGTTGTGTGATTTTTAACTTTGTACACCCCAGTCCAACACCGGCATCTCCAAATCAAGACAAGTGGACAGAGTGAATGCCCCTTTGTTCCTAATTTTCTTATTTATAGGAAAGAAAATTGGAGTTTATTTGTAATAAAAGCAGCAAAAAAGGGCAGATGGATGTATGGGGTCAAGGATCTTCTGGCAAACTCTGAAGTATCTCCACAAAAGGCCAGTATCCAGTCACCAAGTTACCCCTTACTTACATGTGTAGAATCCTTGACAATAACCCAGCTCCCTCAGAGCCAGCTCTCTGAACAGGATGTCTGACAATGTCACTCAGTGCTCCCTGATTGGACACAATTAAACAGCTCTGAGCAGGGAACTCATTCTATGAAGTCCATCCGGTTGACATTGTTGCAACCACTACAATGATTCTGACTCAAGACCAAGCTTATTATGGGCAATCCTAGAACAGACACCTCATCCACAGTCTTGCCTCATTCAAATTCTCCTTCTGTCCAGCTGAATCCAAGTGTCCACATGGAGAACCTAAATTCCCATCACCTTTAGAAGGAAGTGATGACATGTTTGTAGACTGATGAAATCACCATTGCAATCACCCATTTTAAAAAACAAATTGAAGTCAGGATGTTGTATGAGTAGCATAATGGGTAGAATCAGACTTGGTGGGAGATGCTGGTTTCAGTCTGACTGTATGATATTTTAATGAGACACTTAAATATCACATGAAGTAATGCAAATCGTTTGATCTTGCTCTTGCCTGCAGTCTCATGTCAAGATGAAATCACACCGAAATGTTTAAGAAAGTTCATGGTTTCCTTTCCCCAGTACACTCTGTATATAGTTTCCAGGAACGAGACCAAAATATTCTAATTCTGTCAAGTTGGCACCAAACAAGAATGAAACATCTGACCAACTCAGGAGTGATACACATTCAGGTAATACAAGTACCAGTCTGGTATTCTGTTACTGTCTTGAAAAATTCAAACCATTTGGGTTTTGCTCAATATAATAATAATATTGTTCTAGTCTAGGACACAGTGCAAGATAACATGACTTACTACAGTCTAATAGCTCTGGCATATTAGTACACCATTGGTACTTTACTGAAAGCAGCTTCATTCTTCCTATTAAGTTTGTCCGCAGGTTAAAGCATGTTTTGTTGGGATGGGTATGTGTGCTGCCGGATGTTTTTCTCTGCATAACCGGTCCAAGGAGGAAAAAGCTTGCAAACCATTACTCTAAGTTCCAACATAAGTTTAGCTATAACAATTATACATGAACAAAGGGCTGGATCCAACTTCAGCACACCAAGTAGTGATTGTAGTTTATTATAAGGGCCTGAAAAGTCTGGACAGTCTCAAGACTGATGACTAGTTGCTCTGTTTTGATGAAGTTTGTCAAATTTTCAAAGTAACTCCCCTGATTTTTTTACACAGCTCTTCTTCAGCCAGCGTATGGTGCCCTTGCCATTTTCATTGTTGCTTGCATTTTTGGCTGTGCACATAATATTTCTTACAGCACTGAGATGTAAAATGACCACAGAATGTTTCAATTGTTACTTTGGCTGTGTTCAAATGGGAATTCAGCTTTTCAATTTGCAAGCCATATCACCATAACCTGGTGGAGTTGGAAAGTAGAAACCAAAACTTCAACACCCAAACAGCTAAATTGTGCAGATTAAAACCTTTCTATCAATATTGAAACTTTAAAGATCATTTTAATGTGTGGCTGAAACTGCAGAAATTTCCATGTCTCAATTGCAATGGAAATGCCATTTGCATGGGCAGCAAACCAAAAACAATAAAAGTAATTGCAGGCACCATGTGATGGATGAATCTGCAAAAACACAAAATGAAGCATTGTCACCAATGCTATTTTTATGCAGCTACCCAGAATAGGGATAGCCTGTGGGCTGTGATCCTGTAGCACTTCAATCATTACAATGCGATAGACTTGAAGGTGCACAAATACTGGTCACAAAAATGCAAATTTTATTTGTGGCCTCAATTATTACAATGACAGTCCACACCATCAATGGTTTGAGAATCCCCATTGGACATAGCTTTACTGTGCTGTTATCAATATGAAGCAGTTATCCAGCCTGCATCACTTACGAAACAGGGAACTGGGATTCTTTCCAGTGAGCTCTGGATGAGCTTGGGGGCTGAGTACCCGAATGAGCTGGATGCTTAAAATTGCATAGGTTTCTTTTCTCTCAATACATGTTTTTTTTCCCCTTTTGCCTCCCGAGCTCAGACATCATCCACGGTGAAAGCGAGCATTGACTTAGTCTCCCAGCACTCCCAGCCTCATGGTGAAGCCCAGTGCCATCTGGGTTGGAAGGACTGTTAATCTGAACTCTTACTTCTCTATTTTGAATTTATTGCTGGACTTTATTTTTCTTTTTCCCCTAAAAATTTATATTTAATTTGTACCTTGGTACCTAAGTGGCATTACAGGTGATTTGTAAACTTTTCACTGCACTCATGTGAATACATGTGACAATAAAACTAATCCTAAAAGCTACGTTGTTGGTCTACTTGGGCAATTTTGGCAGCTTTAGTCAGCTTTACTGAGCATAAATCCTTGATCTGCTACCAAACTCTCAGGCTCCTGGGTTCAGCTAGGTGGCCTGACTTCCTAGAGGGACAATGTCTTCATTCCATTTTCAGTAAACAGAAGCTCCATAAAACTGCTCTCAACTCCACATCCACAAAAAGGTAAAGTCAAAGATCAGGTAGTGTGGCTCAAGGGGAGTGACCTTATTTGCTTTCTTGTGACATGGATGTGATTAGAAAAGTGGGTTTTTATTGTCTGACTCCAGCTATTGAAAAGCGGGGGTTAAGCATTCTACCTGAACTATTTCACACAACTGAGTAGGGTTCTGCACCTCTTTAAGAATGTAGTTAGTGTTAAGTGTGGAGTAGAACCACATATGGGGCAGATAGGATAAGAACACTCAAAGAAAGGCAAAATACTGCAGATGCTGAGACAAACAGAGAACACTGGAAAAACTCAGCAAGTCTGGCAGAACCTGTCAAGAAGGAAAGACATAACGTCTCAAATCCAGTAAGAAGAGTATTAATGAACAGTCATATTGCACTCAAACATTAACTCTCGCTGCACAGACCACCAAACCCATAGACTCTCAGTTACTCTGTATATTTAGGAACAGGACAGTGAGTTTCCATCATTACACCAGACAATTTCTTTTACAGTAATCTGACTGCTTCATGGCATTTATTGATTTTTTAAAAGGTCAAATTGCCATGCTGATAACTGAACCAATTTTCTGGTAAATGTCTGAGTACCCAGTTTATTAATGCAGGAGGATGGCTAGCACACAGCCAAACCCCTCAGTATAGAAGATTATCAGCTTCAATTCTATTAGGTTTGGCAACGTGCATGAGGATTTTCTGTTATAAGTCACCTTTGTTCCAATGTCACCCAGAGTAAAAGTAAAAGCTAAGGCCAACTCTAGTCAACCCAAAATATGCAGAAGTATCAAGAAAAACAGTAACAAAACCATTAGCAGACCAAAAGTTAACAAATTAACAGATAACGACACATTACAAATGTAGCCCAATGTGAGCAGATAGACACTCTGGGCTGGACTCCAGAAAGCATATCATTTACAAGCAGAACTGTCAAATTTAAAAAAGTGTAAGTAGTGTTATCCAAGCAGCATCTGCAACCACACAGTGTTACTCAGCCCTCAGTCTGAGGTAAATGGGGACCTGATAAGATCAGGGTTGAGATTAGGGTGGTGCTGGAAAAGCACAGCATGTCAGGCAGCATTCGAAGAACAGGAAAATCGACGTTTCGGGCAAAAGCCCTTCATCAGGAACAGTCTATTCCTGATGAAGAGCTTTTGCCCAAAATGTCAATTTTCCTGTTCCTCGGATGCTGCCTGACCTGCTTTGCTTTTTCCAGCATCACTCTAATCTAGACTCTGGTTTCCAGCATCTGCAGTCCTTGTTTTTACCGACTTGATAAGATCATCCCACTGCTTACTAAAGAGGGCAAAATAAATAAACAAGACCTCACTTCAGATTTGCAATCAGTTTACAATTTCTACAATGAGTCATTTGTCCTCAGACCAATTCTTTCCTAATACTTCTTTTCCAAGGATTTACCAATCATAACTTAATGCAACGCCGAAAAACAAACTTGTATTTTAGAAAATAACTTTCTGCCTGTAATTAGTGAATTACAATTTGGCTCCCAGTGTTACTTAAGGGCACATGTTACATGAGAAATGCCATAAATATTTTCCTATAAAGTGGAAAACAGTTAAACAATGATTGGTGGGCAATCAGTAAAACATTGTAGACCGAACGTCCCATTCCTGTGCTGTATAGTTCTGTGTTCTTTTGCTAGCAATCCCTCCACAGTCCCCCGCTCACCCAGGTACTGCACTCCACACGAAGCATCATTCTATGCCAAGACCCCCATAACCAACACTATCTTCAATCTGTGGCAAAGCTTATTATCCTGTGGCATTCTCATTAAACCAACCAAAATAATTTTCCAATCAGTGTTAACTCTTTGTTTAAATACTTTGAAATTTCCTGCCAAATTAAAAATCAAAAGGGAGACATTTAGGAAGAATGATAATGAAGTCATTGGCTAAATCATGATAATCAATTTTTTAATTAATTAATCTACTGGAAACCCAGATATTGTCCAAAGACACATATCCCTTTGAATTAGGCTAAATGTAGACTGATCCCTGGCGTAGCTCCTCCTTTGAGGAACCTGACAAATGGGTTTTGCCTGAAATGTCGATTTTCCTGCTGTGCCTTTCCAGCACCACACTGACCCTGACTATAATCATAACAGTTTAGACAAATGAGAGGTCATCTTATTGAAGCATAAAAATAGTCAAACAAACAGGGGCACACTCAGTTTAATGTTATGATAGAGGTCAAACTCCTCTGCTGTTTAAAACCAAAACACACAGAAAAGCTCACCTCAATCTTTTCAGAGGGAGTGAAAGAAAGCCTTCTGATTTCTATTGTTTAAAGAAAACAATAACAGTTTATTTTTCTAAGTCTAAAAATGAACACAAAACAAAAACTATTAGCAAACCTGTTAAGCCTTTCTCTTAAAGAAAATCTCTGACCACACTGCAATTAAAATGCTGCATCAATAACACAATGATTAAACATTAACTCAATTTTATCTCTCAAAGTCTATACAGTCACTTATCATATAACCCCTACAGTGTGGAAAAAGGCCTTTTCGGCCAACAAGTGCACACCAACCCACCAAAGAACAACCCACTCAGACCCATTCCCCTACTTTATTACTCTATATTTACTCCTGACTAATGCACCTAACCTACACATGCCTGAACACTACTGGCAATTTAGCATGGCCAATTCACCTAATGTGTACATCTTTGGATGCTGTCTTCCTTCCAATTTTGCTGTTTCCTTTCCATTTTGCTGCCTTCTCCCTGGGTCATCTATTTTTTTGTGAATGTCTTTGTATACAATTTCATGGTACCTTAAATAGATGATACTTTCTGCGATATTTCTTTTGAGAAAAAGATGTTTATTGCTTCAGAGAGCAGTTAGCGCTGACCAATTTTCAAAATGCCCTTCCGTTTACAACCCCCAGCATCGTACCCTCTCATTGGTCTGATGTTTTCAATACAATAAATCCAAACTCAATTGGTTTATGGTATTCTGGGCATAATTAAAATTAATTGTTAAATTCAAATCCAATTGCCTGAACATCAAATCCCAAGCTGATTGTTATATATTATCCAACTCTCAGCATTCTCAGTCACGTCAAGGGGATGGCCTTCACTCAGGGGCTGTGGGCGCAGTTAGTCAGATGCAGCCTCTGATACAGTCTCGGCCCTTCTCAGGGTGGTTAGAGACCGGATCCTATCCTCATGAGAAGTGCGGAGCTAAACAATGGGCAGCACTCCTCCTGGCTTGACTCATCTTGTCCTGTTTTGGATAGTTTTGCTCCTGGAATGCTCAACATAGACAAACATGTGCTGTCACAATCTCTCAGCTCAGAAAAGATACTTGTCTCTTAAAGTGACCATACACTCTTTCGACTTCATAACAATAAGAGGCAGGCCCATTTAGGACTGAGATAAGGTCGAAATGAATTTATGGAATTCTCTATCCCAGAAGCCTGGAGGGGGTTCAATCATTGAGTTGTGTTCAAGAGAGAAATTGACACATTTTTGGATATTAAAGATATCACGGCTTGAGGCATAGTAAAGGAAAATAGCCTTGAAGTAACATGATCTAGTTGAGTGACGGATTGTGCTTGAGGGGCCAAATGGCCTCTTCCTGCTTTTGTTTCTTGTCATAATTTCTTGCTTTTGCACTCAATGGATAGTATCTTCGCAGGCCCTGAGCAACATGGGCTCTGGTGCGATGATTGGTAGAGTCACATGAGGCTCAGCTCATTGCATCCTATTTGCTTTACAGAAGTGACATAGCAATATTTATACTAGGCAGCAACTGAGTCTCTTTTGGTGCATGCTAAAAGCCTTATCAAGAGCCAAACTCACCATGACTTTCTATGTCACCAAACTTACCATACAAGCTAGTGTCAGGATACCTCAGTATGGAAATCTCATCAGTTTCTCGGTGGGTTCAACTCACCACTTTATCCAAGAGAGCCCCATGTTGAACACCAGGCACCAGCATCTTGGGGACACTTTACAGGCTCCAGCCACACACACCCCAGATCCTCGAATATGAACCTTCGACATGTGCCAGCCTCTCAGTAACCTCATGGCGTGTCTCCAATCTATTCAGAAGATGCTTCTACACTTCACTGTACCTTAGGCTGCCTCAGTAACTCCCATTGTAATGCTGCAGGAAAGACACTGTGTGCTCAGGGACATACACCCAGCCCCTGGACTGGAGCAGGCTGTACCTCTGGGCTCTTTACTCATAGTGCTCGCTCACTCTGAGCCTACCCGAATGCTTGCAGCATCCTACCTTACATTGCCTTGCCTTTTTAGGGCATTACCCCTTCAGCCAGGGATACCAGGCTCAAAATACTAAAGTCTTGCCAACCACAAAGCCAACAAGCTTGCCATGGTTGTCAGAAGACCTCAGTGAAGTCAAGGGGATGGCCTTCACTCAGGGGCTGTGGGCACAGTTAGTCAGAGGCAGCCTCTGATACAGTCGAGGCCCTTCTCGGGGTGGTTAGAGACCGGATCCTATCCTCATGAGAAGTGCGGAGCTAAACAATGGGCAGCACTCCTCCTGGCTTGGCTCATCTTGTCCTGTTTTGGATAGTTTTGCTCCTGGAATGAGAGAGAGCAGTAGCCATTACACTGGCATCAATGGTACTTATGGTGCAGGTGGGGATGTGTAGTTCGTGAGTGAGTAGGCAGTGCAGATGGCACACAGGGTTAATAGTGACAGAGGTTGTGATGGAAAAGAGGGAAAATGTTAGAGGACATAATGAAAGTGGTTGAGCATGAGTCTTGGTGGGAGGTGACGACAGAAGCAGCGATAGAGTGCGAGGTAGCAAAGAGAAGCTGGTGGCATTTACACTGGTGGAGAGAAAGACCGACATTGACTTTCTTCCTACAGTGCTGGACATCCTTCTAGATGGTTGAATTTACACTAACCCACTTGGCAACCTTGGACCAGGCTGGTATGTCTGCTGTGGTGGCCTACACTGCTGGTCCTTGGGGAAGAGGAAATTATGTGTCTGCAACACCTTGTCAATTTTCCCCTGGTCTTCCATATTTGGGGCAAATGCTAAGAGCCATGCAGGACAGCTCTAGATTGACAGTGCTTGGCCGGGTGCACAAAGGGCTTTTAAAGATGGTACTTGTGCCAAGAAATCTGGGTCAGTTGGTGATCTCCAACAAGAGGAGAGCTGCTCCAGGAATGGCATATGGTACGTAGGGGTGAAAATCAGATACCAACCATTCGGACTGAAACGTCAATGGATGTGATGAGTTTGAAAAGATACAGTGAGAAAACTTGCTCAGACCAGTGGTGAGACTTAGGCCACCAAACTTGATGTGATTTTCATGCAGCACATAAACCACACGATTCAGCCGTATGCCTGTCTCTTCAAAGTCAGCGGAGACTGAGAGACAAAAGAATTCAAGGAAAAATTTAAATTTGCACAAAATAAAATAATTTGACGGTATGTAATGTTTGATTTTGGCATCAGGAACTCTTTTAATTTTATCACCTGCTGTTCTCTTGGGAATAAATTTCAGGCCTCAGCTCAGGCCTCACTGATGCTGTTAAAAACCTCCTTCTTGGAAACTTGACTGTTTCCTAGCCCCTGCCCTATTTTGATATCTTTGGGCAGTGAGAGGTCATCCCACAGAGTTCAGGAACAGTGCAAACTGTTGGAAAGTGATGGATTGCAGAAAGATTGAAATTGCTGATGCAAATATTTGTGTGAGATGTTTGGAAAATTAGGTATTTAGAAGAAACTGCCGTCTAGTAATTGCCAGAACTGGCTCCAGACAGACTCATTAGTGGATCTTGTCATCCTGAAGGAAAGTATGTAGTGACTGAGAATTGAATACTATACAGCAGCTAAAAAAGCAACCATAGTGACCACTGCACCACTGTCTCAGCTGTCAATAACACTAATACAGTGCCAAGTAATTTTGCAGTCTGCCCTGCAGCACCTTGAACTGAAATAATCACACAAAAGGGTTGAGGTAGACAGAAAATGGAAAGACTTCCATGGAAAGGGTTGAACATTTCAACAAAACTGTTCACAGGCAAAACAATTTCAACAATTTTGCAAGTTGCATGCAGGATTGTATGGAGAATGTTTTCACATATTTTGTCCCTCACTGTCATCTGAAATATAATGAAATCCCAGAGAGGATTGTCACTCTATAAGCACTTGTTTTTCCATAGTGTTGAATACAGTGTCAACTACTCAGCAAAATCATGAGTCCACATTTACTCTGATTCAGGAAATCATTGTCCCCACGATCAGTCTCATTTAACAAAATTAAAACCCCACACATTGAGTCTGATTCAGCAAGATCACTACTCCTACACTGACTCTGGTATGAGAGACACAAGGATTGCTTCAGGAAACCGGGACGACTATCCTTAAGAATGAAAAGCTCGAGAAAGACATTTGATCAGCAATTTAAAACACGAGGGGCATGGACAAAGGGGATAGGGAAAAACTGTTCCTGGTGTTGATTATTTCTGAGCCATATGGGGCACTGATTTAAAAAAATTGACCAAGGGGCCAGACTTCATGAGGAATGACCTTTCTGTTGAGTTCGTGGTTAGGATCTAAATTGCACTGTTGGAGTATGTATTCGAGACAGATTCAATTATTGCTGTCAAATGAGAATTAGTTAATTATGTGAAGAGAAATTGTTTGCAGGGCCGCAGGTTGGAGGGTCCCAAGGCGGCAGATGAGGCCTTCTTCCTCCAGCTGTCGGGTGGCTTGGATTTGGCGGTGGAGGAGGCCCAGGACTTGCACGTCCTTGGCGGAATGGGGGGGTGTTGAAGTGGTTGGCCACAGGGCTATGGGATTGTTTGGTGCGTGCTTTCCAAAGATATTCTCTGCAAGATTCCACAAATTGGCTTCCCCTCTCTAAAGGAGACCAAATCGAAAGCAACAAACACAGAGATAACATGTTTGGATGTGCAGGAAAATCTCTGTTGGATGTGGTCTCTTCTATATCAGGGAGACAGGATACTAACTCATGGAACATTTCAGGGAACATCACTGGGACACATGTACCAAACAACTGCACTGCTCTGTGGCCGACCACTTCAACTCCCCCTCCAACTCTCCCAAGGCCATGCAAATCCTGGGCCTCCTCCACCACCGAAGCCAAGCCAACCAATGGCTGGAAGAAGAAGGCCTCGTCTGCCGCCTTGGGACCCTTCAACCACACAGCTTCAACATCAACTTCACTAGTTTCCTAACCTCCCCTCCCCACTATATTGCAGATCCAACCCTCCAACTTGACACCACTTTCTTGACCTGTCCTACCTGTCCATCTTTCTTCTCAACTATCCATTCCACCCTCCCCTCTGAGCTATCACTATCACCATCCACCTGCATCTACCTATCGCCTTCCCAGCTACCTTCATCCACCCCTACACTCCTATTTATCTCACAGTTCCCTTACCCGCCCCATCCCTCCGCCACATTATTGATGAAAAGCTTGTGCCTGAAATGTCGACTCTCTTGTTCTTCGGATGTTTCTTAACCTGCTTTGCTTTTCCACTTTTCGACTCTGACTCTCCAGCATTTGCAGTTCTCACTATCTTCATGAGTAGATTTGATCAGCTGTGATCACGATGAATGGTACGGCAATAATAAAGGGCCAAAACACTTCCCCCTGCTCTCATTTTCGATGTCTCTCGATTCACTGTTGGGTTGACTGGGTTGCCAGGACAGTTCTAGTTCTCAATCTATTCTGGATGTCAAATATCCCATCCTCTGAGACGCTGCAGGTTAATTCCTTTCTCCTGTCTCTGGGTACTGAGAGCTCCTCAGCTGGGCTGGGATGGCACTGTTGCCCTTCAGAATGTAATGGATCGATTGTACCAAGGGGAACACACCTTTGTGGCATTTTGGACTCACACACGTCTCCTGGGAGTTAATTGTTGGAGCGGGCTGCAATCTTTCAGAAATCCCCACATCCTCCGGTGATAGGTGGGGATCGAACCCAGGTCAATTGTGCACATAGCCACCATATTTCTTGGAAGCCGTTTGGATATTAATCAATCTCAATCCATCAGTAACTGTTTTAGACTTTATCTGGAGCAGTTTTAACAGAACAACCTGAGAGAGCCCATTGTTGGAAACAACAGGTATTTTTGCATATGTTTTAACTCAGCATTTTGTGCGGATTTCCCTGGGGCCATTATTTGGCTTCTCTTTGTGTGACCATGATTCCGCAAAATGACAGTCACATTTCCTTAATGCAGTTGAGATTGCATTAGAACATAGAACATAGAACAGTATAGCACAGCAACGGGCATTTCCGCCCACGATTTTGTGCCAAACTTGACGCAAAATTAAAGTAATCCTTTCTGCCTGCCCTTGATCCATATCCTTCTATTTCTTGCATATTCCTGTGCTTATCTAAAACATCCCCATTGTAACTGCCTCCATCATTACCTCTGGCAACATCTTACAGACATCTACCACTCTCTGAGTAAAAGCATTGCCCCTCACATGTCCTTTGAATTTTTTCCCTCTCACCTTAAATACATGTCCCCTAGTATAAGACATTTTAACTCTGGGAAAAAAGTATTTCTGACTGTCATCCTTATCTAAGCATCTCCTAATTTTACAGACTTCAATCAAGTCTCCCCTTTGTCTCCACTGCTCCAGAGAAAACAACCCAAGTTTATCTAGCTTTTCCTTATAGCTCTTACCCTCTAATCCAGGCAACATCCTGGTAAAACTCTTCTGCACCCTCTCCAAAGCCTTTATGTCCTTCCTGTAGTGTGGCAACCAGAATTAAATGCAATTTTGCATTGCAAAAGTACTTCATTGGCTGTGAAGCACTTTGAGATGTGTTGAGCTGAATTGTATCAGTCGAGGTTCTCTCTTACTCCTCAAACACAAAACATTTCAGTATCATCTCTGTACCATATTGTGAGAAACAAAGCACACTCACTTCAATAATTTCAGTCTGAGACAAGATCTGAAGCAATCAGTATGTTTATTAAAAGCTTGCAAGCGTGGTGCCTGGAATTGGCACACAGAGTTTAGCAAGTACATATCTTATATAGGATTCACTACTCCAAACCCGGTGCCCATTACTATTGTTTATCTCTTGCCTTATCCGGCCTTGTGCATAACAAAGCACAAGCTTTACTCGGCCATTTCACCACGTCCTGCTGTGGCCCATTGTTGGGTATATCCTTCTTCATGATTATCTACTTCCTCCACCTGTGCCATTTCCTCCCTTTCCCCAACCATATTGATCCTTATGACCTTTTAATTGGGGTTTGTTTTTGTGTTTTTGCAAAAGTGGGAAACAGACGCTTATAATTACTGCTTGTACAAGCATATCTGGCTTAACCTACATCCTCACAGCACCTTATCTATTTGTCTTCCATTGTTAACAAGGCAGTGCTCACCACTGAGCCACTGAAATAACTCTTCTCCCCATTGAACATGGATAACAAAAAAAAGGGAAAAGATTCCCCAGACATCACCATTCCTTGCTCTTGGTGTATTTCTCAGACTGCTTCCCTTCTTTGAAGGTGTGGCCACATTATCCCTTTTGGTTCCAGTAATCACCTCCCAAGCTACTGTTTGGGATATTGTGTTTTCCGGCCTAGTCTTTGTCATTTCATAGACTCATAGGAACTCTACAATGCAGAGAAGAGGTCATTTGGCCATTCGAGTCTGGACTGACCCTCCAAAGAGCATCCACCGAGACCTCATCCCATCCCATCCTCATATACCTGCATTTCCCATGGCTAATCCGCCTAGCCTGCACATCTTTGGAATGCATTCTGCACAGTTTGCTAAAGGCCTCCTCAAAGAAACAAAAACTCTCAAATTATTTTTAATCAACGTATTCAGACTTAAACCCATAGGTAGAGGAACTGGTGCACCAGAAGACCGTCAGTTCCCAATGCTTTTTCATACTCCTTCAAATTGATGCTGAGGGACTTGCAAATTGTCCATATCACTGGGATCAATTGAAGTTTCAACACCAGCTTTTCCTTAGTTTGCTGCTCCGCTCCAGATTCACTGTAGGATGTCTAATCTTGAGTATTGATTCCCGATCAATGCCATGTAAATGTTAAGATGTCAGCTCATGAAAAATACCAGAGAGCTGCTGGCATTCCACACCTGGTAGCCCCTTTATTGGGTTACAATATTAGAAAATGAAATTAGATTGAAATTAGTTTAGTGCACGATTAATGTGTTTAACAACCAGAAGGGAATTTGAGTGCCAGATTGAGAAAATAGCCAACAATATCCATTTCCTTTCTTAAATACTGTCTTTGTCAATGTGAGTTCAGGGAGAGACATAAATATTTTGGCTATGCTTTGTGGATGGCATTGAGTGATTAAAGTCATTGACCTTACTCCGTTTATTCCTATGGTACAATGAAGGTAGCAGTATGTTTAGCTTCGAGACTGAGCAAAGGGCAGCGAGGATGTGGTGGAATTTTGATCATATCAACAGCCCTTCAGAAACACAGGGACATAAAAATTCCATGTCGGTTTTACTCCTAGTATTTATTGTTCCTAGTGATTTTATCTTCAGCTCTCCCTGGAAAGAAAGAATTTGAAAAATCCAGAAAACAGTGAGAATGTTCCAGCTTTTGTTTACTGGCTTCACCATGAGCTTAGTGCAGATATTCCCCATTCAAAGTAAGTTCTAATCATACATTTTTATTTTAACATAGCTTCTACATTGACAACCCCCAAATATTTTTGTTTAATCAACATTACTGCAAGTGTTTCTTTCTTTAGAATAATGGTATTTAATTTTAACAAAAGTATTTTATTCAAGAAGCATGTTCCCATCTGTGATTTACATCCAAAAATTAATCAAGTTCATATTGAGACTAAAAAATAATCAAGACATGGAAATGTTGCAATTACACAATAACAAAAAGAGACAAATTCAGCAGCCAAAAAGAAAATGGTGGATGGGACATTGAAGGAAAGATTGCATTAAATTCACAAACTGGGTTACAATAAATATCAACTTTCTTATATCACGGGTATAAATTTCATCATTTCAGCCAGGGCTACTCAAAGCTGAGGGTGTGGCCCCAAGTGGGTCATGAGCTACAATTTTGAGGTTGAATCTGAGATGATTGGCTGCTGTAGAGTTGGAACCAAGTTACAACAGCTGTGTCCCAACTCTAAAGAACTCCCAGCTCTCACATTTCTCAAGGAGATTTTGCAATTGTATTCAAGCTTCAAGATAGATTCACAGAGTCATATTGTTGCACAGCACAGAAACGAGCCCTTCTGTCCATGCTGACCAGATATCCAAAATTAATCTCGTCCCATTTGCAAGCATTTGGCCTATATCCCTCTAAATCCTTCCTATTGATGTACCCATCCAGGTGCATTTTAAATGCTGTAATTGTCTCTGTCTCCATCACTTCCTCTGCCAGCTCATTCCATACACACATAGCACCCTCTATGTGAAAAGAAGTGGTCCTTAGGTCGCTTCTCAATCTTTCCACTCTTACCTTAAACCTATGCCCTCTAATTTTGTACTCTTCTACCCTGGGGAAAAGACCTTGGCTGTTCATCGTATCCATACCCCTAAAGATTTCATAAACCTCTGTAATGTTACCCCTCAGCTTCCAACACTCCAGGGAGAAAAGCCGCAGCCTATTCAGCCTTTCCCTATTGCTCAAACTCTACAACCCCAAAAACATCCTTGTAAATCTATTCTACACCCTTTCAAGTTCAACAACATCCTTCCTATAGGAGGGAGACGAGAACTGATTACAGTATTCCAAAAGTGGCCTAACCTATGTCCGTTATAGCTGCAACATGACATCCCAACTTCTATACTCAGTACACTGACCAAAAATGGCAAGCATAACAAATGCCTTCGTCAACACCCTGACTACCTGTGACTCCACCTTCAAGGAATCCCAAGATCTCTTGTTCGGCAACAATCCCCAGGGCCCGACCATTAAGTGTATAAGTCCTGCCTTGATTTGCTTTACCAAAATGCAACACCTCACATTTATCTAAAGTAAACTCCATGGGCCCAAGTGATCAAGGTCCCGTTGTACTCTGAGAAAACCTTTTTCACTGTCCACGATCTCATCTATTTTGGTGTCATCTGCAAACTTACTAACCATTCCTCCTATATTCACATCAAAATCACTTATAAAAATGAAGAAAATGTATTGGGATGAGATCACAATGAGCAAACATTTCAGATTCACTGACTGAGGGCCCAAACCATGTAAGGATAGGATACACTGGTAACAACATAAGACATCAACTCCCTCTTCCTTCCCTCCTGCTTTCATTTGCCCTGAACTCTACCCCACTTCCCACTTACCCCTCTTGATGCTGACTACTTTGCACTCATTACTTCACTCACCCCATCTCTCCACAAAGTTCATGAGAAAAGCAATAAGAATTGAGGAAGGAATAAGGATGTGTAGGGAGGGATAGAGTGGGGTGAATGGCAGAAAGATGTGACATAAGAGATAGGCAGTGACAAGTTGGAGACATTTAGAAAGAGTTAATAAGTCATCAAGAATCAGTGAATCACTGAGTCACACAGTGATGTACAACACGGAAACAGACCCTTCGGTCCAATATTTCCATTTCAATCCTAAATAAATCTAGTCCCATCTGCCAGCATTTGGCCCATATCACTCTAAACCTTTCCCATTCTATACCCATCCAGATGCCTTCCAAATGTTGTAATTGTACCAGTATTCACCACTTCCTCTTGCAGTTCATTCCATATATGCATCACCTTCTGCGTGAAAATGTTTCCCTTTAGCTCCCTTTAAAATTTTTCCCCTCTCACCTTAAACTTATGCCCTCTAGTTTTGGATTTCCTGACCCCGGGGAAAAGAACTTGTCTATTCACCCTATCCATGCCCCTCATGGTTTTATAAACCTCGATAAGAGGTAAAAGTTAGGAATAGTATCTTTGAAGATAGATGGCTGCAGATTAGATTGGATTTAGATTAATTGTCATATGTACATAAAAATACAGTGAAAAGTGTTTTATCATGCGTTGTATGCAAAGTGTCACCATGCCCCTCTGCCATCTTGAAACACTGAATATAAGGCATGATTTTACTGCAATAGAGTTCTTCTTTCTCTCTTCTTGTTCCTCCTATTGATGCTTGGCAGTGGCCAGAGTCTCTGCAACGGGCTCTGGATTACAAGCCTCCCCAATCACAACTGCCGCATCAGAGCTGGAACCGTAGACATTGGGATGTGGGGGTCCCATCCCTCCCATTCCCTATGCAATGTCCCTCACAATGTTGCCAACATCCATCAGGGTCCTCCCTCATCCCTTTCTCCAAATCTTCCGCTCCTTCAGGTACCCAGGCCCAGCCTCAAACCTGGAGCCTTGGCTCAGCCTGTGTGTCCAGGCTAGGTGAGTCAAACTTGCTTGCCAGGAGACCCTGGGCTGGGTGGAGCTGTGTCCAGCACATTCTGGCTTTGTTGCTGCCACCATTGGAAGCCTCTTCATTTACCTGCCACTGTCCAGGCAGAATTGCTAGAATTTTTGCCTGTGTCATCATAACAGGGATATTCGCCAATGACATCCAATGCAAGAGAGATGCCAGACCTGAGTGGTTACGGTCATGGATTAAAAATCATTTGGTGTTACCACCTCCCCACACCTCCCCGCCCCCCCCCCCTCCCCCCACCTCCACCACCACCCTACCCCACATTGGTTTGAATCATGTTGACTACGATCCTTACCTTACTGAAGCAAGTGCGATTGTTTTATAAATTCATCTGTGTGGGTATTGCTGGCTGGACAACATTTATTGCCCATCCCTGGTTGCCCTTGTGAAGATAGTAGTGAGTTATCTCAGAGTCTCAGAGTCATAGAAATATACAGAATGCAAACAGACCCTTCAGTCCAACTTGTCCATGATCAACAGATTTCCTAAATTGATCTAGCCCCATTTGCCAGCATTTGGCCCCTATCCCTCGAAATCCTTCCTATTCATATAACCATCCAGATGTTTTTTACATGTTGTCATTGTACCAGCCTCCACCACTTCCTCTGACAGCTCATTCCATACACGCACCACCCTCTGCATGAAAAAGTTGTTCTTTAGGTCCCTTTTAAATCTTTCTCCTCTCACCTTAAACCTACACCCTCTAGTTCTGGACTCCCCCATTCAAGGGAATTTCTATAAGGTCACCCCTCATCCTCTGACACTTCAGGGAAAACAACACCAGCCTGTTCTGCCTCTCCCGATAGCTCGAACCCTCCAATCCTGGCAACATCCTTGTAACTCTTTTCTGGTCCCTTTCAAGTTTCACAACATCCTTTCTATAGGAGGGAAACCAGAATTGCACACAATATTCCAAAAGTGGCCTAACCATTGTTCGGTACAGCTGCAACATGACATGTCAACTCAATGTTCTGATCTATAAAGAAAAACATACAAAACACCTTCTTCACTATTCTATCTACCTGACACTCCACTTTCAAGGAACTATGAACCTGCATGCTTCTTGAACCGCTACAGTCAACTTGCTGTGAGTTGACCCACAATGCCATGAGGGAGTGAATGTCAGGGTGTTGATCCAGCGGCAGTGAAGGAACAGTGATATATTTCCGAGTCAGGATGGTGAGTGGCTCGGATGGGAACTTGAAAGAGGTGGTGACCCCATGCACCTGCAGGCCTTGTCCTTCCAAATGGAAGTGGTTATGGGTTCAGAAGGTTCTGTGATGATTTTTGGTGAATTTCTACAGTGCATCTTATAGATAGTGTGCTCTGCTCCTACTGAGCATTGGTGTTGGAGCTTCACTCATTCAGGCAAGTGGGGCGTATTCCATCATACTCCTGACTTGTGCTTTGCTAATAGTGGACTGGTTTTGGTGAATCAGAGGTGAGTTATACATCATGGTATTCCTTGCCTCTGACATGCTCTTGTAGTTGCTGTGTTTACGTGGTGAGTCCATTTCAGTTTCTGGTCAACGATAAACCCCAGGATGTTGTTAGTTGGGGATTCAGTGATGAAAACACCATTGAATATCCAGGGGTGGTAGTTAGACTGTCTCTTCTTGATGATAGTCATAGCCTGGCATTTGTGTGGCACAATTTGCTGGCTAAATTAGACACACTCTCATTTTATCATGGTTTTTTCAAGGACATTTGCAACATTTCAAAAACATAGAAGAACAGGGAAATCTAAACAGGAGTCAACAAAAGCAAGGCCCATGCATTTGTGATGTAGTCAATGGGAATTTAACATAAAATTTACAGAACAGATGACATAGTTCCTTTATCATCTGCTTTCTGATAAGAAATTGATTTTCAATTCGTACTTGCTAATTTCGTATGCCGTTTTCATGGACCACATGTGGGATTGCTGGAATACTTTGGCTGAATGGAGAGCTTTTGAACTACTCCAATGACATTTATAACTCAGAGGCCACCAAAACCCTTTGAATAGAGATAACAGGTGAATAATAACTCCCAAAGGAAAGAGTGATCAATCAGAGTCTGCAAGGATCAAAGCTATGTCAGGATTTCAGTTGTAACCCTAACTCCATCAGTCCATTACTGGTGGAGATTTGCTAACCTGTGCTCTCTCTCAGATGCTATAACCTCTCAATGTTTATTGCCTATCCAATGTGAGAAGTGATTTATGTTCCTGATCTGTAATTTTCACAATTAAAACCTAGAAACTACCTACTCCCAAAATATCTTTCTGCAGTCACCATGGCAAATGTTTACCTTGCAGTCACCTGCCTCTTGGAGAACTTGTAAACCAAAGATGCCCCACTTGGTCTGAAATCTGTACATCAATGTCATATACACACAGTGTTCGAATGATCAGGGGTGTACAGAGATTGTGAACATTAGCAGAAAACAGACAGTGAAAATAAGGCAATCCAGTCCATTACATCTTTTCCAGAGCTAGTTCTGAAGAGGGAGAGATTGTTAACACGGTAGCCAGAGTGTTTCAGGGTCAGTAGAGGGGAGAGGGGGCTTAGGTGACACTGCCATGTGAGACGTAGACTACAGCAACGTAGATCTGTACCATAATAATATGCAAATGATGAAGACATGACTAATATTAGTATTAGAGATTGAAATAAAGCATCAAACTGGAAGAAGTACATAGGGAGGTCTCAGACTACTGTATGTAGTAACCTGCAATGCATAGATGTAATGAAAGAGTAAGGTAAAGTTCGCCCTTTGTTTTATCAGACCAAAGGGCTGCTCTGTTGTTGCAGAGAGAGAAATGTCTGGTAGTGGTTTAGCCTAAGGGTCACCACGCCTCAGGTGAGGGGTGAAATTGAGAAGGAGAATCTTTCCCGGTAACCTCAGCAGGTGCGGGAATTGAATCTATGTTGTTGAAATCACTCTGCATTACAAACCAGCCATTCAGCAAACAGACCCCCACTAACTGTTACAGGAAGGTATATTGTTAAGCTGGAGGGAGCTCCAAAGAAATTTACCACAATGTTGCCAGGAATGGAGGGTCTGAGTTATGAAGGAAGGCTGCTTAGGCTGGGACTTTTTTTCTCAGGAATACAGGAGGTTGAGGTGTGACCTTATAGAGGTCTATGAAATCATGGAGGACATAGATAAGGTGAATAGCTGGTGTATTTTCCCTAGGACGTGGGATGTCAAAACAAAGGTTTTTTTTTAAGTGAGAGGAGAAAGATTTTATGAAGATGTGGCAATTTGGTTTTACACAGAGAGTGGTTTGTGTGTGGAATGAAATTCCAGAGGAAAGTGGTGGATGCGGGCATAGTTATGAAGTTTAAATGATATTTGGATAACTACATGAATAAGAAATGTTTGGAGCAGGTGCAGGCAGGTGGGATGAGTTTGGTTATGATTATGATTGGCATGAACTGATTGGACCAAAGATTCTGTTTCTGTGAGGTTATATGACTCTATAATGTTATACATCAGGAGTTGAAGGGCAATACCTAAGGATAAGGAGACACTTGCAATGTTTCCTCTCTTTTTCCTCCTCCTCTGTGGATCTCCAGGGTTGGTATTCAACATAGAATCATTGAGATGTACAGCATGGAAACAGACCCTTTGCACCAACTCATCCATGCCAACTAGATATCCCAACCCAATCTAGTCCCACCTGCTAGCACCCGGCCCATATCCCTCCACAACCCTTCCTATTAATATACCCATCCAAATGCCTCTTAAATGTTGCAATTGTATCAGCCTCCACCACTTTCTCTGGCAGCTCAGTCCCATGCACTTACCACTCTCTTGCTGGATTCACCATTGCTGGCTGAAGATTGCTGCAAATGATTCAGCTTTATCTTTCCCATTGAAAGATGAGAGTGTTTGTGGAGCTTTCTCCTCCAGTGAGTTGGCAGTTCATTCCATACATGCACCACTCTCTGAGTGAAAAAGTTGTCTCTTAGGTCTCTTTTATATCTTTCCATTTTCATCCTAAACCTATGCCCTCTAGTTCTGGACTCCCCGACCCCAGGGAAAAGACTTTGCCTATTTACCCTATCCATGCCCCTCATAATTTTGTAAACCTCTATAAAGTCACCCCTCAGCCTCCGACACTGCAAGGAAAACAGCCTTAGCCTATTCAACCTCTCCCTATACCTCAAATCCTCCAACCCTGGCAATATCCTTGTAAACTTTTTCTGGACCCTTTCAGGTTTCACAACATCTTTCCAATAAGAAGGAGACCAGAATTGCATGCAATATTCCAACAGTGGCCTAACCAATGTCCTGTACAGCCACAACATGACCTCCCAATTACTGTACTCAATACTCTGACCAACAAAGGAAAGCATACCAAATGCCTTCTTCACTATCCTATCTACCTGTGACTCCACTTTCAAGGAGCTACGAACATGCACTCCAAGGTCTCTTTGTTTAGCAACACTCCCTAGGACCTTACCATAAAGTGTATAAGTCCTGCCAATATTTGCTTTCCCAAAATGCAACACTCACATTTATCTAAATTCAACTCCATCTGCCTCTTCTCAGCCCATTGGCCCATGTGTTCAAGATCCTGTAGTTCAAGAATCTGAGATCACCTTCTTTGCTGTCCACAATACCTCCAGTTTTGGTGTCATCTGCAAACTTAGTAACTATACGTCTTATGCTCACATCCAAAGCAGTTGTGTCTGGAAACGGAGGTCATGCATGGGCCATTCCAGCACATCCGTACACTCTCGAGGGAACATTGGCCTCCAGCCTCACACAAAGGGAATGTTGAGAAATCCACGTCTCAGAGCTACTAAGGAGAACTATCCAATTCTGCTGGAAGCAGCATTACTTTAAGCAGAAAATTAAGCATAGTGGCAACTAGGGCCCTCCAAATTCAGGATCCATGGTTAGATGAGACGTTCCACAAGATGCAGCTAAAGAAGGGGAGACTCTGAAGTCAGGAAAATATCTTGGAAGCATTCAAGTAGAAACTTGGAAAAGGAGGAAACTTAGAACAGAAGGTGACAGTGTGGAAGGACTCCAAACAGCAAAATAAAGAACTTCCGGTAATTTCATTGCCATGCCACAACTAGCAATAAGCATATTCACTTACACGTATCCTTGGCAAGCTTCCATTCATAATCTATTTCCCCTCTCTCAATCAATTGTTTTGTCCTTCTTTGCTGGTATTTAAACTGTTCCCAATCCTTAGCTCTCCTACTTTTTTGGCTAATGTCTGTGTCTCTTACTTGGATCTAATATTATCTCTAATTTCCCTTGTTACCATGGTCATGCCATTCTTTTACATTGCATTTTTGATCCAAACAGGGATGAACACTTGTTCCAATTCCTCCATACACTCTTCAATGTTTGTCATTGCCCATCCCTTTTAATAAACTTTCTCAACATATCATAGCCAGCTTTTGCCTCATACCATTGTAGTTTCCTCTACCTTGATTCAGAACCTTAGCCTCAGAATCACTTGCATGCCTCTCATTTTGATGAGGAATTCTATTATATTATGGTCACTCATCCCTGAGGGGTGCTGCACAGCTAATTTGCCAAGTACTCCTTTCTCATTACGCAATAACAAATTGAGGATAGCCTGTTCTCTAATTAAATCTTCAGCGTAGAGAGCCAGAAAACCATCTGATGCACACTTCATGAATTCCTCCTCTGCCATATTATTACTAATTTAATTTGCCCAATCTAAAAACAGATTAAAGTAATTGATAATTACAGCTGGACCTTTATTCATTGTGCCTCAAATTTCCTTTTTAACATCTTCTCTAACATTGCCTCTACAGTCAGGGGTCTCGTCAAATCTTCAGAAGGTTTATCATGGAGGGTCCAGACAGAGTGGATAGACAGAAACCTGTTCCTGCTCATAAGTGGATTGAGTACACAAAGGGAACGGTTTTAAAGTGTTTTGCAAAAGAAGCCAGTATGCATGAAGAAAATGTTTTTCATAAAGCAAGGAATGTGCTGTCTGGGAGTGGCATCAGATGATTATTTACATAGGAACATTGTGCAGGGTTATGGGAAATGTCTGGAAGAATGGCACAAAGCTAAAATGTTCCGAGAGTCAGTCCAGACATGATGGGCGAAATGGTCTTCTTCTGTAATAACAATTCCGTGATTCTGTAAAGTTGACATGATCATGACCCCATTCCTGCTGGGCTGGCTGTCCATTGACTTGCAGATCCCTCCCTCGAGCTAATCTCTAAAGTATGTCTGTGTCTGAACTGGTTCCTTTGTCATGTCTTGCTCTTGTATCACTGTCAGACAAAATTGCAGTTCTTCACCATCTGAAGGTGTTGCAGTGAAGGGAGTGGACAAATGTATGCAAAAATAAACCTTAAACTGTCTGCAGCTTGTAATCAGAGGAGATTGGGGGATGAGGCAAAAAAGGATAAGAACATTCTGACATTTTCATCCTGTCACTGGACACAGCCTCCGCATGGCCACCCCAGTGATAGCATGCACTGTTTCCAAAAGCATCTTTTTATTGGGATTATTTATTTTTTAAGCCATAGCTTCCGTGAACATGTGCTAACCTATCAGGACTTCTCTCATCCTATTGAGGCATGCAGCAAGTTATGAATTCACATTGGCAATACAAGTATTTGTTGCCCATCCCTAATTGACCTTCAGAATGTCGAGTTCACTTACCTTCTTGAACTGTAGCTGTACACCCACTGTATACCCACAGTGCAGTTTAAAATTGAGATCCAGGAATTTAACCTGCTGGAAGTGAAGGAACTGTGACATAGTTTCAAATCAGGTTGGGATGTGAGTCTGAGGGGAACTTGCAGGTGATGGGGACCCATCTATCTAATGCCCTTATCTTTCTAGATGGTAGAGGTTGAAGTTTTAAAGGGAGCTCTTGTCCAATGAAATCTGCATGACAATGTCGAAAATTGCACAGGTAGTCCTGGCCTCAAATTCAATCCAATTTGAATAAGTAGAAGCACAGAGTAGGCCATTCAACCCTACTGCATCTTTCAATATGATCATGGTCTCTCATCCAATTCACTGCCCTGTTTCTCATACTCTATGATCCCTTTAGTCCTAAGTACTATATCTAACTCCTTCTTCAAAACATTCAATGTTTTGGCCTCGATCTTTTTTTGAGCAGAGAGTCCCATAAACTCACCGCTCTGTGGATGAAGAAATTTCTCCTTAATCCAACATGGCCTACCTGTGAGCCCTGGGTTGGGTCTCTCCAGTCAATTCAGGAACATAATTCCAGCATTTACCCTGTCTAATCCTGTGAGAATTTTGTAGGTTTCTGTCACACACACACACACACACACAGTCTGATGATCCAGTCTCTCTCCATATGTCAGATCTGCCATCCCAGGAATCAGTCTGATAAATCTTCCCTTTACACCAGAACACTTTTCCTATGGTTAGACCCAAACTGCAGACAAAACTCCAGAAGTTTCCTGGTTCAAGTCCCACTCCAGAGACTTGAAAACTTGACTGTCATACTGAGGCACTGTTGGTGGTGCTGTCTTTTTGTTGAGACATTAAAGAGGTGGCAGGTATTAGTCAATATGAATGACCCCATGGGACTATTTGAAAAGGTAGAGGGAGTTGCCCTCGGTCTGACCTTCAGGCCAAACATCCATCAGCTAACATGTGACCCAGCTCAGACTGACCTAGGTGAAAATTTCAAGACGTGAGCAGGAATCCACAAGGAATACCGACTCTTCCCAGTGAAAGGAAATACAACTGGAAACTGTATCCACCCATTGTTAGAGAACCAAAATAACATATTAGAATTCCAAGCCTTCAAGACCCATGTGAATAAACCTCTTTCTACAATTATATAGACGACTGTAAATAGAGGTGTAAAATACAAAAGCAAGACTGCTATGTTGAACTTATATACAATACTGGTTTCGCCACATCTGAAGTACGGGTCATCATACCTTGAAAAAAGCATTGAGTATTTAAAGAGGCCACACAAGAGATTTACAAGGAATATTGTGAGGCATGAGGAACTTCAGTCACATGGACAGTTGGGATTGATTAATGATTAAAGCAAAGATTTAATATACATATCAAAATCATGAAGGATTTGATTGAGTAAATAAGCAGAAATAGTTTCCACTGATGAGAGAACTAATGATCAAAAATTATTTGCCTAAAATCTAGGGATCGAGGCTGAAGCAAAATCTCTTTACATAGCAGGTTCTCACAGGTTGCAGAATATGTACTGCATGAAGTAACTTTCAACATGGCATATTGGTGACAAAAATGAACAGGGTACAAGTGTAAGAGCTGGTGAGGAACACTGTTTGATGAGTCTGACACATACTGTCTGATTCCTATATTGTGATAACTACACAAAAGTAAAATGGAAATCACCAGGTTAAAAGGCTCAATCATTTGAAGCATCCAATCTAAAAACAAAAAACAGGACAAAAGCTAATTTGAAAATTCTTGACGCTTTTCTTTTTGCTGCATTGTAACTGTTCATGCTTCTTCCAGAGATTCTCTGATGCTTTCTTGGTGTGAAAGATGGCAAACATTCTGACTAGGCTGCAGTACTCTAGCAGCCTAAGGCCCCTTCCATTAACTGCTCACTTAATTTCAGTTTACGAACAGTGTCTTAACACACGGTTTCAGGCATTTATGCACAATGGGATTACTGATGATGAATGGTCAGCTCATGACAGAATCTCAGGTCATCTTCGTTCACTTAGCAGAAATTTAACATTTGCCTTAAGGCTATAACCAAACTATTTGAGAATCTTTTGAACCTTCTGTCTTACAGTTACTGGTATATAAATCCCAACCCTCAATCAGAACAATTTAGAAGAAACTCCGGGACTCAGCAAATGAGGTGAGGCTACAGTCATTTTGTTTACTTACATTCAGATCCAATGATGTGTATAAACTGTTTAACGTTCCCAGTCTGTATTAAATGTCTCCATTTGTATTTCAATGTTAGGTTCCCTCATTTCATTTCCCTAACAGACTGAAGTGAGCTAGCAGGTTTATTGCAATATTCTGGCTGAGGATAAATTGCAGTTTAGAAATTAATGGACATGTTCATTGTGTATTTATGTCCTTCCGCTCACTTTGTAGGTCTATTTCAAAACATTAGATTTATTCTGTTGCCAAACTAAAAGGTCATCTCACTAATATAGCGGTTAACCAAGGGCTAATTTTGTGAAGACTGATTAGATTAGATTAGATTAGATTCCCTACAGTATGGAATACTGAAGATGCCTATTCATAGAATCCCTACAGTGCAGAAACAAGCCATTTAGCTCATCGAGTCCACACTGACCTTCTGAAGAGCACCCTCCCAGACCCATCTTCCCCTATGCTATCCCTGTAACCCAGCATTTCCCAGGTCTAACCCACCTAGCCTGCATACCTCTCTATGCTATGGGCAATCTGTATATCTTTGGACTGTGGGAGGAAACCGAAGCACCCAAAGGAACCCCACACAGACACAGGGAGAATATGCAAGCTCCACGCAGATAGATGAGGTGGGAATCAAACGCGGGTAACGAGTGCTGTGAGGCAGTGGGTCTTATCACTGAGCCACCATGCCTCCCCAACCAACGAATTGTTCAAACGATTTACCTGATTATATCATTAGAGGGGACACAGTTTTCCTATCTGTAGCATTGAGAGGGTTTTATATTTTTCACACAACACAGACAGCTTTTTGTGAAAGACATGAATGATGTGTCTGATGGGAGCTATATTGCAGTTGATCAGGGAAGTTAACTGGAAACACTATTATAGCAAAGGGATCCAATTGATGGAGATGTGCAGATTGTCTTTTAGAATGTAAACATAACCTGCTTTACTGACAGGAATCTGCTTCCTACTGACAGGTTAGGGCACAGCATGAGTCAGCTCCAGCATTTAGTGTACAGTATGGAAGCAGAACTCAGGGATGTGAAGGCTAAAACTGGGAGTCATGGGAGATATGTCTCTGATAGGACCAGTCACCTGCACCAGTTCACAGATCAAGGTGATCACCTGCACCAGTTCACAGGTCAAGGTGATCAACTGGACCACTTTTTTTTTCATGGGACCATAATTTCCTGCATTCCTTTCTCCTCAGGACAATATTTGTAACGTAATTTTGAAATTATTTATGCAGCCTCACTCCTGTTGTTGGCCAGAAGATGGCAGTGGATTGGCACCCCAAGAAACTTCTTCACAGGGGGCAATAGGCTGCCAGAACATGTTTGGCCATCCTGGGTTAGGAAGCTGGATGAGAGGGACTTCAACATCCTTTCCCTCAACAAAGATTATCACTCTGTTGCCAGTGCATCACCTCACAGCAAATAAAACCAGCCTCAAAATCAACTGACAGGGAGTCAGTGACATAATGATAATTTACTGGGCTAGTGAGCCAGACTATTGCTGCAGGGATATGAGCTCAAATAGCAAAGAGTTTGAATTTGATCGAGAATCTAAGTTGAAAACTAGTCTGTGATGACCATTCCATCTATTATCAATTATAGTAAAGAAATTTATTCTTTTAGGGAAGGAAATTTGTGGTCCTTACCTCATTTGCATATGGTTCTTTATTCATTTCTATTTGAGAGGCCCTTCTATGTTTCCAGAGCAGTAGTGTTTGTAAGTTATCATAGAGTCATAGAATTTCATAGCACGAAAACAGATCCTTTGGTCCAACTTGTTCATGCTGACCAGATATGCTAAATTAATCTAGTCCCATTTGCCAGCATGTAGCCCATATCACTCTAAATCATTCCTATTCATAAACCTATCCAGACCCCTTTTAAATTTTGTAATTATATCAGCCTCCCTCATGAGTTTATAAACCTCCATATGGTCACCCCTCAGCCTCGAATGCTCCAGGGAAAATATTCACAGCATATTCAGCCTCTCCTTGTAGCTCAAACCCTCCAACCCTTGTAACATCCTTGTAAATCTTTTCTAAACCCTTTCCAGTTTTACAACATCCTTCCTATAGCATCAAGACCAGTATTGCACACAATATTACAAAAGTGGCCCAAACAATGTCCTGTACAGCTGCAACATGACCTGCCAACTCCTATACTCAATGCATTGCCCAATTAAAAACAAGCATACAAATGCCTTCTTCACTCTCCTATCTACCTATGATTTCACTGTCAAAGAACTATGAACCTTTCTTCAATGTATCTGTTCAGTAACACTCCCCAGGACGTTATGATTAAGTGTAGAAGTGCTGCCCTGATTTGTCTTTCCAAAATGCAGCACCTCACATTTATTTGCATTAAACCCCATCTGATCAAGATCCCGTTGTACTCTGAGGTTACCTTCACCCTGCCCTCATTGGTAAAGAAACCTATGTTGACCTCCTTTGAGGAAATGTAATGCATGTAGCATCTCAACCCTGTCCACCCCTTGTTTTTGGTCCATCTCTTTAATGAGTATGTTCCAGTTATGCAAAGCCTGTGTTAAACTATGCCTAAAGTTGACCAGATTGATTCCTGGGATGACAGGTTTGTCTTATCAGGAGCAATTGGTCAACTGATTTTATATTCACTGGAGTTTAGAGGAATGAACAGGAATCTTGTTAAAATGTCGAAAACTCTAAGGGTGCTGGACAGACTGGAAGTGAGGATGATATTTCCCCTGACCAGCAGTGGGGAGGGGTGTTCCAGAAGGAGAGGCAACAGTATCAAGATATACATTAATTCTATCCTTTTCCAACTGAGATGATGAGAAATTTCTTCACTCAGAGAGTGGCGAACCCGTGGAAGTCTCTCCTATAAAAGTCTGTGGAGCCTAAGTCACTGAATATATTGAAGCAAAAGATAAATTTCTAGAGGTTGCAGGTGTCAAAGGGTATAGACACAGAGTATGGTGTTGAGATAGACAATCAGCAGTGGTCATGTTAAATGCAGAGTGGGCTTGACGGGCCAAATGGACTACACTTGCACATATTTCTGAGTCTTTATGTTTCTACAGTCAGCAGTTTTAGCCACCATCCTTAAAAAAGGATAAATGTGCCTTGGAAAGAGTTTAGATTTAATGGGTGAATATCTGCACTGCAAAGGTTTAATTAAAAGGTGTGATTGCACCAGATGGCCCTGCTTTGCTGGAATTTGATGAATAGTTTAGAGTTTTCAAGCAGTTTGGAGGAACAGGTAAGTTCAATGGAGATAAACTATTTCCTGGAAGTTTAAGACTAGTCTAAATGATTAGAGCCTGATTTTTTATGAGTGAAATCAGGACATGCATCTTCACATAAATGATTAGATTCCCGACAGTGTGGAAACAGGCTCTTTGGCCCAACCAGTCCACACTGACCCTCCATAGAGTAACCCAGTCAGACCATTTCCCTCTGATTAATGCACCTAATTTAGCAAGGCCAATTCACCTAACCTGCAGGAGGAAACCCTCACAGACATGGGGAGAAATATGCAAATTCCACATAGGAAGCCGCCCAAGGCTGGAATCAAACCTGGTACACTGGTGCTGTGAGGCAGCAGTGCTAACCACTGAGCCACCATATGTCCTGACAAAGGGTTTTGGCCCAAAACATTGACCTTCCTGATCCTCAGATGCTGTGTGACCTGCTGTGCTTTTCCAGCTCCACACCTATTGACCCTTCATATCAACGGTGTCGGAAATTGGAGCATTTTTCCCAAATAATAATTGATATTGTGAATGTGAAATGTAAACTTGCTAGGTTTTTGTTATCCAGTGGTATTAAGGGATATAGGGATAGGTAGATGTGTTGAGTTGAGTCACAGATCAACCATGATCTTGTTGGATAGCGGAATATGTTCAAGGGACTAAATGGTCAAGCTCTGTTCCAATATCCTAAAGAATTACTCTTCAGATTTCAAGTATTGATGCAGTGCACGTTAGCCCACACTGCTTGTCAGTGTAAAGATTTATGAAATGTCCCAGGAGTTATAATGTCAATGGGAGTTGTATGTTACAGTATGAATGTATATCTTGTATTTGTATTGAAATGCTAGATCAGCAACAACAGCTGCAAATGACCTGAAGGCTTGTCAGAGTGGCAATTACAGAGAGCACTTGATAAATTTGGGTACATTTCCCTGTCAGGCTGCTTTACCATTGTCATGTCCATAAACTGAAGCATATATCTCTGTATCATTCTGAGATTGACCTCACGTGGAGACCAACAGCTCTGGGCAGGCTGCTATTCCCAGCCTTGGAGGGTGAATGCCTTGTGTACCAAGCTACACCCTCTTTCCAGGCTGGGCAACCAAATATCACGAGGTGGATTAAAGTTTTGATCTTGCATCATGTAGTCCCAGCTCCAGATCTATTAATTCCATCTTACCCCCTTATGGTCTTATTTCACACTGTAATTAGAAATGAGTACCTCTGTTAATTTACTCCTTGGCAACTATGGGAAACCCCTTACAATAACAAATTAATACTAACTCGAGAAAGTCAGTGAAGATGGAGGCTGTTGAACACCAAGTTCATGATACTTTTGATTCCAGATAAATTGCCCACTATTTTTAATTTTAGGAATGCCTACATGATCGAGGATGTCCTGCATGATGTGCTAAAGGGTCCAAGCAGCCAAATAGTCTTTTCTGATTTGAAGCTTTCATACAGTGTTATATCAGACATTGTACATCCAGTTTCTTCCTTAGAGAAGGACCTATGAACTACAATGTCCTCAGAACCATAAGGCATTTAGAAGTGGAAAGGAGGAGCAGATAAAGAAATTAAGCTTCTGAGTTCTTGATTTGAGAGACACTGATTTCACCCTCTCATTTTAGAGGTTTTCATAAGAGTGGCTGCACTGTGTCATGACACCGACTCAGTACCTGATGTTGGAGTTGGGCTTGCTCATGGCATGTTCCGTGATCACAATATGCGCCTTGTCAACCACTCCAAGTTCAAATATAGACTGGGAAACCTGGAAGACTATCCATGGGAAAAAGTACAATAGTAAGGTAAGAAAGGTCTCAGAGGTGAAGAATACTTATCCAGGATGCTTCTTTTTCCTTTTGAATTGGATAAATATCTGACAAAACAGTGTTCAGGTACATAATTCTTTGAAGTTTGCATCACATATAGGCAGGGTGGTCGAGAAGGCATTTAGCACGCTTTTTAAAGGTTTTAAAAGGACATGAGGTGCAATGTTTTGACACAGAGATTGGCTCATATGTGGAATGAACTGCCAGAAGAAGTAGTGGATGTACAGTTTTAATATTTAAAGAACATTTGGATAAGTACATGGATAGGAAAGGTATGAAGGGATAGGCCCAAATGCAGGCAAGTGCAACTAGTTTAATTTGGGAGCATGGTCGGCATGGATTGATTGGACATAAGGGTATGTTTCCATGCAGAGTGACTCTATGACTCTAAAACAAAATTTAAAGTGGGCTGTTTTGTTCTGGAAGGTGACAAGTTTTCTCAGTGTTGTTGAAATCTTGCACTCATCTGTCCAATGGGAGAGTATTCCTTCAGGCTCCTGGATTGTCCTTTTTATACAGGCCTTTGGATATATCTCATTGAATCCCTGCAGTGTGGAACAGGCCAATTGGCCCAAGAAGCCCACACTGACCCTCAGAAGAGTAGCCCGCCCAGACTCTTTCCCCTAAACTATTACTCTATATCCTAGTGGACCTAGCCGACACATCTCTGCACACTATGAGCAATTTAACATGGCCAATTCACCTAACCTGCACATCTTTGTGACTGTGGGAGGAAACTGGAGCACCCGGAGGAAACTCACGCAGACTCGGGTGGAATGTGCAAATTCCACACATAGTTATCCGAGGCTGGAATCGAACCTGGAACCCTGGTACTGAGCCACCATGCCATCTAGGAGTTAGGAGGTTAATTACTCACTGCAGAATTTCTAGCCTTTGACTTACTGCTTCAGCCAGAGTGATTATAGAGCTGGTTCAATTCAGTTTCTGATCAATGATAACCCATGCGATGCTAATACTGTAGGATTCATGATGGTAAAGTCATTGAAGGAGAGATTATTGGAATCTCAGCTGCTGGGTTGACAGAGTGATTCTATGTTTCTATGGCCATTACCTGGTACCGTGTGGTGCACATATTACAGGCTATTTATCAGCCCAAGATAGGATTTTGTCCAGGTCTTGCAGAAGGAACACAAATTGCTTCGGCATCTGAGGAGTTACAAAGGGGAATGCTAAAGTTTAAAATGTGCAAAGCAGAGTACATGAGCAGTGATGAGGCAGGTCTCAGATCTAGGATTCACAAGGATTTGAGGTTGAGATGCTTTTAGTCCTTATTGAATTGTAAGATCTCACCCGATCATTGGCTGAAGTTTGGATTAATTTCTGAACATTTTCACTTACGTCTTTAGGTAAATTTGCCCCAGATTAACTTGTAAACAATAAAACGCTTCATGTAATTAATATAATGCTTAACCTAAGCTTTACTTTTGCTGAAAAGTCCGAAAGCCCATGAATGCAGTGTATGAATAAAGGAACAGTGTAAATGCGACACTCAAAGAGTTCCAGTCTCTTGTTTTTTAAAAGCCATGATGTGGAGGTGCCAGTGTTAGACTCAATTGGACAAGGTCAAAAATTACATGACACCAGGTCATAGTCCAATGGGTTTATTTGAAAACATTAGCTTCCAGAGCACTGCACTTTCATCAGGTGTTAGTGAGAGAGGAAGACTTTAGACACAGAATTTATAAGGAAAAGATCAAAGTGTCAAACCACTCTTGAAAATGAATTGAACACACGTAAGATATCTCTTAAATCTTTAATCGGTTAGATTGGAGGTATGGGTGTCAATTGATTAATATGCAAATTCCAGAATTTCTGAGAAAATTTCTCAATATAAAGGAGGTGACACCTCTGGTCAGACCCTAAACAAGACTTCACGCCTCAAATACATTGTCTGACCGGAGGTGTCACCTCCTTCATATTGATAACACCTTAAGTTGTCTCAGGGCATTGACTTGAAAGAAATCCTGGGAATTGCATATTAATCAACTGAAACCTGCAACTCCATTCTAACTGATTAAAGATTTAAAAGTCATCTTATGTGTGTTCAATTCATTCTCATGAGTTGTATGATCCTTTGAACCTTTCCTTATAAATTCTGTGTCTAAGGCCTTCCTCTCTCACTAACACCTGATGAAGGAGCAGCACTCCAAAAGCTAGTGTTTTCAAATAAACCCATTGGACTATAACCTGATGTCGTGTGATTTTTGACCTTATTCTTAAAAGAATAGTGACTCCTTCCACAGTCCTTGGTTTACAGCAGTAGCCTTTTCCCAATGTGATCCCAATCCAAATTAAAGAAACATTAAAGATGGTTACTGTTTACAATGGAAACCATCTCAAAGACTGCAATTGTAAACCATACCCATAGAAGTGGCATGGACTTGATGAGCTGAATGCCTCAGATTGCAATGTAGCGAGTCCAGTGCCCAGGTTTGGAAACCTCCAACCATATCGACAAGGAGGTGGGGGCTTTATCCGTACAGCCCATGACCTCACCAAATGCTTTCACTTCCTTCTGAATAGCTCCTTGATAGAGATAGAAGTAGCGTTTTCAGAATTACTTACTAAGAAATTGGTCTCTGAATTTTGGCCTTCGACCTAGGGCACAACTTCCTGGTGGTCTTGACTTCAGTTCACCTTTGAGTCAAACTTACCCAAGACTGGAATCCAGCAGACACACTCCACAATGAGTTCAAGTGAATAGAATTCTGTCAGTGAGAAGTTTCACTGATCACAAGAACGTCAAATTATCTTTTATTATCCGGAACAGATTGCTACAGACACTCCTTCTCATCTTTTTCTCCCAGACCCATTTTCCCATGGATTCAACTCCTTGGTTAAAAGGTCGTATTTTCAACACTGTTTGGCCAAGTTCCTAAAAGGTGCAATTAATGGACATTGCAAGGACGGACAGATTAAACTTTAACAAACCAGGGGTGCAGTACAAATTCTGCTGGTTTCTGACATGCAGATCCCACATAACCTGGGGTGTCGTCAGGGTAAACCTACTAGATGCACCAAGACGAAGCAATGTTCCCTCACCAATATTCAAGCAGCTACACTTCTATATTTCAATTTTAGGGTGTCACCCTGTGTGTGTGTGTGTCATTTGACCCACTTCGAGCTGAGATTTGGTACATTTCAGACCAATGCCAGATTAGAGCCCATAAAACATTGACACTTCCCACAGCAAGATTCCCTCACCAATATTCAAGCAGCTACACTTCAAAACTAATAGCTGTAAACCACTTTGGGACATTCTGAGGTCTCCAGAGGTGCTATTGAAATGCAGACACATCTTCATGATGACAACACCTTAATTTCTCACTGTTCTGTGTCCAGAAAACAGAGGCTCTCAGAAAAGGAATCTGGCTGCAAAATCTGAAGAAAATTAAGGAGCATAATGAACATCAAAATTCAACGTTTATGATGGTCATGAATAGTTTTGGTGATTTGGTGAGTGATGTCTTGGTTAAGGTGGCCTATTGGTTACATACATAATCCAGTGCTTAGAACTTAAATTCTATCCGGACAAGCTGAGAAATGAAACTCGACAGAATCCGGTATTTGTTGGTTATTTTGGATAAATGCATTCATGCTTTTATTGTGAAAGCCCAGCACAAGAATGGGGATCTGCTACATAAACCTGACGGAGTCACATATCATTCTGTCCTATACTACATAATTGGCTCTTAATGTTGTCAAGTCAACTACTCAGGTCAACTCAGGTCAATGAGCAATAAATACCCCATGTGGTTAATCCAAGATGGAGGACAGGAACGAAATTGTGGCTGTAAGAACTGTTCCTTTTATGAGATTTTTCGATGTTGGAGCTGATTTCCTCAAATTCTAGGAGCAGTAGTTAGTGTTTAATAAGCTGTTATATTGTTTTAGAAATTTGGAAAAAAAGAGATCAAAACAACAGCACTTGTAAAAGGAAAAAGAGAGACAGATAACGACGACGTGGGAGGTGAAACAATCGGAGAAATCAGTCAGCACAACTGTCTGACCCAGCAATGAACCTGCACAGCTGACTGCCTCTGCTGTTTGGTTTCAAGTATCTTTGGACATCAGAGTTCTTCTAAGAAAAATAAAGAGTGAAGTTCACAGCTAACCTTTTTAGGGGAGCTCACAGCATGGGAACAGCTCAGTGGCTAGGTTTTAAAGTGTAATCTCACTTTTTAAAAAAAAATCTACAACAGTGAGTAGAGTGGTTTTATTTTTGATGAAATGTTTTTCTTGAGGTCTGTCTCTTGATTAAACTTTAAAAATATAAAACATAGATACTAAGTTGGCCTGGAGAAGTGTTTTTACATCAGGAAGACTGGGCTATTTTCTGGGTCTGCAGATTGTTAAGGTGCAAAGGCGGCCTTTAGTAGAGTGTTGTGCTCTTCCTGTCGGATGTGGAAGATTAGAGAGAGTTTCAATGTTACTGATGATTATATCTGCGTGAAGTGTGTCTGGTTGAGAATCCTATTGGATCACATGGAGCAGTTGGAATGGCAGCTAGGGCAATGAAGAGTTTACAGAAGCAAGGAGGGTGTGATGGATGGTAGTTTCAGGAAGGGAGATAAACCACAGATACATTCAGGTGGATAGATTAACTCCAGGAAAGGTAGGCGAGGGAGGCAGGTAGTGCAGGCATCTCCTGTGGCTATCCCCAACTTGAACAAGTATGCTGTTTTGGAAAATTAGGGAATGATGGACTCTCAGGGATATGTAGCACTGACAGCCAGGTTTCTGGTACCGAACATCATAGCAGTTACTAACATGTGGCTCAGGGGTGGACAGGACTGGCAGTTTAATGTTCCAAGGTATAGATGCTATCGGAAGAATAGAAAGGGGGCAAGAGAGGAGGGGGAGTGGCATTCTTGATTAAGGTTAAGTTAGCTGTACTTAGGGTAGGTATCCCAGGGAATATGTCCAGGGAAGGTATTTTGGTGGAACTGAGAAATAAAAAAAGGGATGATCATCTTACAGGGATTGGGTCTGCCATAGTGTTAAGGGCTTAGATGGACAAGACTTTGTTAAGTGTCTACAAGAAAATGTTCTGAGTCAGGATGTGGATGTACCTACTAGAGAAGATGCAAAACATGACCTACTCTTGAGCAATAAGGCAGAGCAGGTGACTGAGGTGTCAGTGGGGAGGCGCTTTGGGGCCAATGACCAGAATTCTATTAGTTTTGAAATAGAGATGGAAAAGGATCGATCGAATCTAAAAGTCAAAATTCTAAATTGCAGGAAGGGTGATTTTGATGGAATTTGGCAAGAACTTTCAAAAGTTGATTGGGGGCAGATGTTCACAGGTAAAGGGACAGCTGGACATTGGGAAACCTTGATAAATGAGATGACGAGAGACCAGGGACAGTATATTCCTGTTAGGGTGAAAGGAAAGGCTGGTAGGTGTAGGGAATGCTGATGAATTGAGAAATTGAGGCTTTAGCTAAGAGAAAGAAGGAAGCTTATGTCAGGTATAGACAGCAGGGACAGAGTGGATGCCTAGAAGAGTATAAAGGCAGTAGGAGTAGACTTAAGAGGGAAATCAGGAAGACAAAAAGGGGACATGAAGTAGCTTTGGCAAATAGGTTTAGGACACTCCAAAGGGATTCTACAAATATACTAAAGCTGGAAGATTAACAATGGAGAGAATAGAGTCCCTTAAAGATTAGCAAAGCTGCCTAATAGTGGAACTGCAGGAGATACTAAATGAGTAGTTTGCATCCTGGAAAAGGATATGGAAGATAGAAAGCATGGGGAAATAAATAACAACAGCTTGAAATGTGTCCATATTACAGAGGAGGAGGTGCTGGATTACTTAAAACACATAAAGGTGGATAAACCTTAGCGACCTGATCAGGTGTACTTCAAACTCTGTGGGAAGCTAAGGAAGTGATTGCGGGGCCTCTTACTGAAATATTTGTATCACTAATAGCTACAGGGGAGGTGCCAGAAGACTGGAGGTTGGCTAACGTCATGCCATTATTTAAGAAAGCTGGTAAGGAAAAGTGAGGGAACCGGTGAGCCTGACATCAGTGGTGAGAGACAAAAGAACTGAAGATGCTGGAATCCAAGGTAGACAAGATGGAGACTGGAAGAACACTGCAAGCCAGGCAGCATCAGGAGGTGGAGAAGTCAACACTTCAAGCATAATCCATCTTCAGGACTGGGGGTGGGGGTAAGGAGAGCTTAGCAAAAGTGAGGACTGCAGATGCTGGAAACCAGAATCTAGATTAGAGTGGTGCTGGAAAAACATTGCAGGTCAGGCAGCATCTGAGGAGCAGACAGGAGAGGGGAGGGGTGGTGAGGTAGTGATAGGTGAACACAGGTAGAGGGTACGACCTGGTTGGTCAATAGGAAGACTGAGTCTGTTTGTAGCTGGAAGGAAGGGTCAATGAGAGAAATGGAAGGGGGTTAGGGGCTGGGAAGAGAGTTGGGGGATGAGAAGGGAGGTTGCTTCATGTTGAAGAATTCAAAGTTGAGTCCCCCCAGCTGAAGGCTGCCCAGGCAAAAGATGAGGTGTTGTTCCTCCAATTTGTGGTTTGGTTCATAGTGGCATGGAGGAGGCCAAGGATGGTCATGTCAGAAAGGGAGTGGGAAGGAGAATTAAAATGGGTGGTCAGGTTGGCCCCTTCAGGCGCTGCTGAAATGCTCGGCGAAACGTTCCCTTAGTTAACGTTTGGTGTCCCCGACGTAGAGAAAACCACATCGGGAGCACCAGATACAGTAAACTAGGTTGGAGGCGAGGCAGGTGAACCCCTGTCTCACATGGAAGGATTGTTTAGGGCTCTGGATGGAGGTGTGTTGGGGGGAGGTGTACCAGCAGGTTTTGCATCTTTTACGGTTACAGGGGCAGGTCCCTGGGGATTCGGGGGGTCGGTGGGGAGAGTGATGCAAACAAAGGATTGGCAAAAGGAGTAGTCCTTGCGGAAGGCAGAAATGGGTGGGGAGACGAAGATGTTCTTGGTGGTGGGGTCTAGTTGGAGTTGGCAGAAGTGTTTAAGGATATACATTGGATGCAGAGACTGATCGGGTGGTAGGAGAGCACCTGGAGGAAACTCTCACAGATATGGGGAGAATGTCTGTTTGGAGTTTGCACATCATGAGGCTGGAATCAAACCCAGGTCCCTGGTACTGTGAGGCAGCAGTGCTAACCACTGAGCTACTATGCCAACCTTAGTCTAAAGCCCCCTCCATTTTAGTCATTGTGTTGCATGTGGGACCACTGGTCCCAGCATGGTGAAGGTGTAGACGATCCTAATGGCACAGAGTCCACTTTCCGTAAGTACTGGTGCTATCACCCCATGGTACAGAACCCCCTACTCCCACATGTTCAGTTCTTGACTCTTATTCATCCTTTGCCAAGTTGCATATGGCTCAGGTAATCATCCAGAGATTATTACATTTGACGTTCCAGTTTTATAATTTAACATCTAACATTGCAACATTTAAAGGGCATCAGGATGGGCATATAATAGGAGGGATTTGGAGAGATATGGGCCAGGTGCTGGCAGGTGGGACTAGATTGGGTTGGGATATCTGGCCAGTATGGATGATTTGGACCGAAGGATCTGTTTCTGTGCTATACATCTCTATGACTGTATGACTGTATCTCATGCTCCTGCAGCAGAACCTCTTTTGTTATGTTCGATCTGTGTCATTGGTATCAATGTGGACCACTGGATCCTCCCTTGCCCCCTGCAAATTATACTCTGGGTCAGATCTGATGTGCTTGTCACGGGGGGAAAACACTACTATCTGAACTCGTTATTTAATGTCGAGAACACTTTCAATCCCCCTCACTATACTGTCACCGGCTACCATTACACTCTTTCTTATTTCCCAGCTTGAATCTTCTTCCATCACAGATCATTCATCCTTGCAGCCCTTGTTACCATTCAAAAATTCAAACCTGTTGGGCAAATGCTCCTGTATTCCTGCTCTCTGGGTCATCTTTCCCACCCCACTTGCAGTGACACCAACCTTCCCTGACCATTGATGAAATTAGAAGACTTAAACCGAGGGGGTGTGACCATCTCCCAGAATAAAGTGTCCAGTATATTTGCCCTGTCCACTATCCTGCAAAAATCTACAGATTTGGAATGGTTCTGGTGACTGGAATGTAAAAAATGTGGCGCACTATTAAACAAGAGAGGAAAAGGAGAAAGCAGGGAACCCCAAGCCCATTAACCTTACTTCAATAGTGGAGAATGTATCAAAAAGCATGTGATAAATGGAAGTGGGATTTAAGGAAAAAGATCTGATTGAATGTAATCGGCATGGACTTACAAATGGGAAATGGAGTTTGACAAAGTTGGTGTTTGATGATGTTATGAACAAATCTGATAAAAGGGTATTGGCGGATGTAGAATACTTGGGTTTTCAGAAGGATTTTAATGAAGTGCCCACAAAAGGCTCGTTAGCAAAATTAAAATAGGAGGTAATAAACTGGCATGGATCAAAAATTGGCAAACAGAGTGAGAATATATGGATCATTCTTGCATCAGCAGGTTGTGACGAGTGGGGTTTGTACTTGAACACCAGCTGTTCACAATACATATCAATGTCATGGCTGTGGTGACCAAAGGTATTATGTCCAAGCTGGTGGATGAGTCACAACTAGATGAGAATATGTGCTGTCAGGAAGATGCAAAGCAGCTTCAAGACAAGTGTAAAATCACACAACTGAAAATGTGTTGCTGGAAAAGCGCAGCAGGTCAGGCAGCATCCAAGGAGCAGGAGAATCGACATTTCGAGCATGAGCCCTTCTTCAGGAAACCTGAAGAAGGGCTCATGCCCGAAAAGACGATTCTCCTGCTCCTTGGATGCTGCCTGACCTGCTGCGCTTTTTCAGCAACACACATTTTCAGCTCTGATTTCCAGCATCTGCAGTCCTCACTTTCTCCTAAAATCACACAACAGGTTTAATTGGAAGCACACTAGCTTTCGGAGCATCACTCCTTCCTCAGGTGATAGTGGAGGACTCAATCCTAAAACACAGAATATATAGCAAAAAATTTACAGTGTGATGTAACTGAAATTATATATTGATGGTATTCAAACAGATGAATGACTCAACAGACAATCAAGATATTTTTCAATGTATAGTTTCAGTTACATCATACTGTAAATTTCTGCTATAAATTTTGTGTTTTAGGATTGAGCCCTCCACTATCACCTGATGAAGGTGCGACTCTCCGAAAGCTAGTGTGCTTCCAATTAAACCTGTTGGACTATAACCTGGTGTTGTGTGATTTTTAACTTTGTACATCCCAGTCCAACACCGGCATCTCCAAATCAAGACAAGTGGACAGAGTGATTGCCCCTTTGTTCCTAATTTCCTTATTTATAGGAAAGAAAATTGGAGTTTATTTGTAATAAAAGCAGGAAAAAAGGGCAGATGGATGTATGGGGTCAAGGATCTTCTGGCAAACTCTGAAATATGTCCACAAAAGGCCAGTATCCAGTCACCAAGTTACCCCTTACTTACATGTGGAGAATCCTTGACAATAACCCAGCTCCCTCAGAGCCAGCTCTCTGAACAGGATGTCTGACAATGTCAGTCAGGGCTCCCTGATTGGACAAAATTAAACAGCTCTGAGCAGGGAACTCATTCTATGAAGTCCATCTGGTTGACCTTGTTGCAACCACTACAATGATTCTGACTCAAGACCAAGCTTGTTATGGGCAATCCTAGAACAGACACCTCATCCACAGTCTTGCCTCATTCAAATTCTCCTTCTGTCCAGCTGAATCCAAGTGTCCACACGGAGAAGCGAAATTCCCATCACCTTTAGAAGGAAGTGATGACATGTTTGTAGACAATGAAATCACCATTGCAATCACCCATTTTAAAAAACAAATTGAAGTCAGGCTGTTGTATGAGTAGCATAATGGGTAGAATCAGACTTGGTGGGAGATGCTGGTTTCAGTCTGACTGTATGATATTTTAATGAGACACTTAAATATCACATGAAGTAATGCAAATCGTTTGATCTTGCTCTTGCCTGCAGACTCATGTCAAGATGAACTCACACCGAAATGTTTAATAAAGTTCATGGTTTCCTGTCCCCAGTACACTCTGTATATAGTTTCCAGGAACGAGACCAAAATATTCTAATTCTGTCAAGTTGGCACCAAACAAGAGTGAAACATCTGAGCAGCTCAGGAGTGATACACAATGTAATACAAGTACCAGTCTGGTATTCTGTTACTGTCTTGAAAAATTCAAACCATTTGGGTTCTGCTCAATATAATAATAATATTGTTCTAGTCTAGGACACAGTGCAAGATAACAAGACTTACTACAGTCTAATAGCTCTGGCATATTAGTACACCATTGGTACTTTACTGAAAGCAGCTTCATTCTTCCTATTAAGTTTGTCCGCAGGTTAAAGCATGTTTTGTTGGGATGGGTATGTGTGCTGCCGAATGTTTTTCTCTGTATAACTGGTCCAAGGAGGAAAAGGCTTGCAAACCATTACTCTAAGTTCCAACATAAGTTTAGCTATAACAATTATACATGAACAAAGGGCTGGATCCAACTTCAACACACTAAGTAGTGATTGTAGTTTATTACAAGTGCCTGAAAAGTCTGGACAGTCTCAAGACTGATGACTAGTTGCTCTTTTTTGATGAAGTTTGTCAAATTTTCAAAGTAACTCCCCTGATTTTTTTACACAGCTCTTCTTCAGCCAGCATATGGTGCCCTTGCCATTTTCATTGTTGCTTGCATTTTTGGCTGTGCACATAATATTTCTTATAGCACTGAGATGTAAAATGACCACAGAATGTTTCAATTGTTACTTTGGCTGTGTCCAAATGGGAATTCAGCTTTTCAATTTGCAAGCCATATAACCATAACCTGGTGGAGTTGTAAAGTACAAACCGAAACTTCAACACCCAAACAGTTGATTGAGCAGATTAAAACCTTTCTATCAATACTGGATCTATAAAGATCATTTTAATGTGTGGCTGAAACTGCAGAAATTTCCATGTCTCAATTGCAATGGAAATGCTATTTGTATGGGCAGCAAACCAAAAGCAATAAAAGTAATTGCAGGCACCATGTGATGGATGAATCTGCAAAAACACAAAATGAAGCATTGTCACCAATGCTATTTTCATGCAGCCTTCAGAACAGGGATAGCCTGTGGGCTGTAATCCTGTGGCACTTCAATCATTACAATGCGATAAACTTGAAGGTCCACAATTACTGGTCACAAAAATGCAAATTTTATTTGTGGCCTCAATCATTACAATGAAGGTCCACACCATCAATGGTTTGAGAATCCCTATGGGGCATAGCTTTACTGTGCTGTTATCAATATGAAGCAGTGATCCAGCCTGCATCACTTATGAAACAGGGAACTGGGATTCTTTCCAGTGAGCTCTGGATGAGCTTGGGGGCTGAGTACCCGAATGAGTTGGATGCTTAAAATTGCATAGGTTTCTTTTCTCTCATTACATGTTTTTTTTTACTCTAATCTGACTGCTTCATGGCATTTATTGATTTTTTAAAAAGTCAAATTGCCATGGTGATAATTGAACACATTTTCTGGTAAATGTCTGAGTACCCAGTTTGTTAATGCAGGAGGATGGCTAGCACACAGCCAAACCCCTCAGTATAGAAGAATATCAGCTTCAATTCTATTAGGTTTGGCAACGTGCATGAGGATTTTCTGTTATAAGTCACCTTTGTTCCAATGTCACCCAGAGTAAAAGTAAAAGCTAAGGCCAGCTCTAGTCAACCCAAAACATGCAGAAGTATCAAGAAAAACAGTAACAAAACCATTAGCAGACCAAAAGTTAACAAATTAACAGATAATGACACATTACAAATGTAGCCCAATATGAGCAGATAGACACTCTGGGCTGGACTCCAGAAAGCATATCATGTACAAGCAGAACTGTCAAATTTAAAAAAGTGTAAGTAGTGTTATCCAAGCAGCATCTGCAACCACACAGTGTTACTCAGCCCTCAGTCTGAGGTAAATGGGGACCTGATAAGATCAGGGTCGAGATTAGGGTGGTGCTGGAAAAGCACAGCATGTCAGGCAGCATTCAAAGAACAGGAAAATCGACGTTTCGGGCAAAAGCCCTTCATCAGGAACAGTCTATTCCTGATGAACAGCTTTTGCCCAAAATGTCAATTTTCCTGTTCCTCAGATGCTGCCTGACCTGCTGTGCTTTTTCCAGCATCACTCTAATCTCGACTCTGGTTTCCAGCATCTGCAGTCCTTGTTTTTACCTACTTGATAAGTTCATCCCACTGCTTACTAAAGAGGGCAAAATAAATAAACAGGACCTCACTTCAGATTTGCAATCAGTTTACAATTTCTACAATGAGTCATTTGTCTTCAGACCAATTCTTTCCTAATACTTCTTCTCCAAGGATTTACCAATCATAACTTAATGCAATGCCGAAAAACAAACTTGTATTTTAGAAAATAACTTTCTGCTTGTAATTAGTGAATTACAATTTGGTTCCTCGTGTTACTTAAGGGCACGTGTTACATAAGAAATGCCATAAATATTTTCCTATAAAGTGGAAAAAAGTTAAACAATGATTGGTGGGCAATCAGTAAAACATTGTAGACCGAACGTCCCATTCCTGTGCTGTATAGTTCTGTGTTCTTTTGCTAGCAATCCCTCCACAGTCCCCCGCTCACCCAGGTACTGCACTCCACACGAAGCATCATTCTAAGACCCCCATAACCAACACTATCTTCAATCTGTGTCAAAGCTTATCATCCTGTGGCATTCTCATTAAACCAACCAAAATAATTTTCCAATCAGTGTTAAGTCTTTGTTTAAATACTTTGAAATTTCCTGCCTAATTAAAAATCAAAAGGGAGACATTTAGGAAGAATGGCAAAATCATGACAATCAATATTTTAATGAATTAATCTACTTGAAACCCAGATATTGTCCAAAGACATATATCCCTTTGAATTAGGCTAAATGTAGCTAATCTTATGTCTCAAACTACCCAAAGAGCTGAAATAAAAACAGGAAGTGCTAGAGAAAGTCATTCAGGTCGAGCAGCACCTGTACAGACAGAAACATAGTTAACCTTTCAAGTCCAATCTGACTCTGGAATTGAAGGGAGCTGGAAAATAACCTTTATCTCATACTGTTGTCAAGGGGGAAAGAGGATAAAATGGAGTTTAAAAAACTAGAATCTTGCACAGTCTCAGTGTAGTTTTAGACCTCTTGTCAAAGGACGGATATGTTTACCACAGAGGGAGTGTAATAAAGATTCGCTAGACTGATCCCTGGCATAACTCCTCCTTTGAGGAGCCTGACAAATGGCTTTTGCCTGAAATGTCGATTTTCCTGCTGTGCCTTTCCAGCACCACACTAACCCTGACTATAATCATAACAGTTTGGACAAATGAGAGGTCATCTTATTGAAGCATAAAAATATTCAAACAAACAGGGGCACACTCAGTTTAATGTAATGATAGAGGTCAAACTCCTCTGCTGTTTAAAACCAAAACACACAGAAAAGCTCACCTCAATCTTTTAAGAGAGAGTGAAAGAAAGCCTTCTGATTTCTATTGTTTAAAGAAAACAATAACAATTTATTTTTCTAAGTCTAAACATGAACACAAAACAAAAACTATTAGCAAACCTGTTAAGCTTTTCTCTTAAAGAAAAACTCTGACCACACCGCAATTAAAATGCTGCATCAATAACACAATTATTAAACATTAACTCAATTTTATCTCTCAAAGTCCATACAGTCACTTATCATATAACCCCCTACAGTGTGGAAAAAGGCCATTTCGGCCAACAAGTGCACACCAACCCACCAAAGAACAACCCACTCAGACCCATTCCCCTACTTTATTACTCTACATTTACTCCTGACTAATGCACCTAACCTACTCATCCCTGAACATTACTGGCAATTTAGCATGGCCAATTAACCTAACGTGTACATCTTTGGATGCTGTCTTCCTTCCAATTTTGCTGTTTCCGTTCCATTTTGCTGCCTTCTCCCTGGGTCATCTACTTTTTTGTGAATGTCTTTGTATACAATTTCATGGTACCTTAAATAGATGATACCTTCTGCGATATTTCTTTTGACAAAAAGATGTTTATTGCTTCAGAGAGCAGTTAGCGCTGACCAATTTTCAAAATGCCCTTCCGTTTACAACCCCCAGCGTCGTACCCTCTCATTGGTCTGATGTTTTCAATACAATAAATCCAAACTCAATTGGTTTATTGTGTTCTGGGCATAATTAAAATTAATTGTTAAATTCAAATCCAATTGCCTGAGCATCAAATCCCAAGCTGTTTGTTATATATTATCCAACTCTCAGCATTCTCTGCACCTGTCAGCTCAACACAGATAAACATCTCTCAGCTCAGAAAAGACACTTGTCTCTGAAAGTGACCATACACTCTTTCGACTTCATAACAATAAGAGGCAGGCCCATTTAGGACTGAGATAAGGAAGAAATGAATTTTTGGAATTCTCTATCCCAGAAGCCTGGAGGGGGTTCAATCATTGAGTTCTGTTCAAGAGAGAAATTGACACATTTTTGGATATTAAAGATATCACGGCTTGAGGCATAGTAAAGGAAAATAGCCTTGGAGTAACTTGATCTAGTTGAGTGACGGATTGTGCTTGAGGGGCCACATGGCCTCTTCCTGCTTTTGTTTCTTGTCGTAATTTCTTGCTTTTGTACTCGATGGATAGTATCTTCTCAGGCCCTGAGCAACATGGGCTCTGGTGCGATGATTGGTAGAGTCACATGAGGCTCAGCTCATTGCATCGTATTTGCTTTACGGAAGTGACATAGCAATATTTATACTAGGCAGCAACTGAGTCTTTTTTGTTGCATGCTAAAAGCCTTATCAAGAACCAAACTCACCATGACTTTCTATGTCACCAAACTTACCATACAAGCTAGTGTCAGGATACCTCAGCATGGAAATCTAATCAGTTTCTCAGTGGGTTCAACTCACCGAGAGTTAATCCAAGAGAGCCCCATGTTAAACACCAGGCACCAGCATCTTGGGGACACTTCACAGGTTCCAGCCACACACACAGTGCTGGACATCCTTCTAGATGGTTGAATTTACACTAACCCACTTGGCAACCTTGGACCAGGCTGGTATGTCTGCTGTGGTGGCCTACACTGCTGGTCCTTGGGGAAGAGGAAATTATGAGTCTGCAACACCTTGTCAATTTTCGCCTGGTCTTCCATATTTGGGGCAAATGCTAGGAGCCATGCAGGACAGCTCTAGATTGACAGTGCTTGGCCGGGTGCACAAAGGGCTTTTAAAGATGGTACTTGTGCCACGAAATCTGGGTCAGTTGGTATCTCCAATAAGAGGAGAGCTGCTCCAGGAATGGCATATGGTAAGTCGGGGTGAAAATCAGACCAACCATTCAGACTGAAACGTCAATGGATGTGATGAGTTTGAAAAGATACAGTGAGAAAACTTGCTCAGACCAGTGGTGAGACTTAGGCCACCAAACTTGATGTGCTTTGCCTGCAGCACATAAACCACACGATTCAGTCGTATGCCTCTCTCTTCAAAGTCAGCGGAGACTGAGAGACAAAAGAATTCAAGGAAAAATTTAAATTTGCACAAAATAAGTTAATTTGACGGTATGTAATGTTTGATTTTGGCATCAGGAACTCTTTTAATTTTATCACCTGCTGTTCTCTGGAGAATAAATTTCAGGCCTCAGCTCAGGGCTCACTGATGTTGTTAAAAACCTCCTTCTTGGAAACTTGACTGTTTCCTAGCCCCTGCCCTATTTTGATATCTTTGGGCAGTGAGAGGTCATCCCACAGAGTTCAGGAACAGTGCAAACTGTTGGAAAGTGATGGATTGCAGAAAGATTGAAATTGCTGATGCAAATATTTGTGTGAGATGTTTGGAAAATTAGGTATTTAGAAGAAACTGCCATCTAGTAATTGCAGGAACTGGCTCCAGACAGACTCATTAGTGGATCTTATCATCCTGAAGGAAAGTATGTAGTGACTGAGAATTGAATACTACACAGCAGCTAAAAAAAGCAACCATAGTTACCTCTGCACCACTGCCTCAGTTGTCAATAACACTTAATACAGTGCCGAGTAATTTTGCAGTCTGCCCTGCAGCACCGTGAACTGAAATAATCACACAAAACGGTTGAGGAGACAGAAAATGGAAAGAATTCCAAGGAAGGGGTTGAACAGTTCAACAAAACTGTTCACAGGCAAAACAATTTCAACAATTTTGCAAGTTGCATGCAGGATCGTATGGAGAATCTTTTCACATATTTAGTCCCTCACTGTCATCTGAAATATAATGAAATCCCAGAGAGGATTGTCACTCTATAAGCACTTGTTTTTCCATAGTGTTGAATACAGTGTCAACTACTCAGCAAAATCATGACTCCACATTCACTCTGATTCAGGAAATCATTGTCCCCACGATCAGTCTCATTTAACAAAATTAAAACTCCACACATTGAGTCTGATTCAGCAAGTTCGCTACTCCTACACTGACTCTGGTATGAGAGACACAAGGATTGCTTCAGGAAACTGGGATTATTATCCTTAAGAATGAGAAGCAAGAGAAAGACATTTGATCAGCAATTTAAAAACACAAAGGGGATAGGGAAAAACTGTTCCTGGTGTTGATTATTTCTGAGCCATACGGGGCACTGATTTAAAAAAATTGACCAAGGGGCCAGACTTCATGAGGAATGACCTTTCTGTTGAGTTAGAGGTTAGGATCAAAATTGCACTGTTGGAGTATGTATTCGAGACAGATTCAATTATTGCTGTCAAATGAGAATTAGTTAATTGCGTGAAGAGAAATTATTTGCAGGGCCGCAGTGTTGGAGGATCCCAAAGGTGGCAGATGAGGCCTTCTTCCTCCAGCTGTCAGGTAGCTTGGATTTGGCGGGGGAGGAGGCTCTGGACTTGCACGTCCTTGGCTGAATGGGTGGGTGTTGAGGTGGTTGGCCACAGGGCTATGGGATTGTTTGGTGCGTGCTTTCCAAAGATATTCCCTGCAACATTCCACAAATTGGCTTCCACTCTCCCTGATGTAAAGGAGACCAAATCAAAAGCAACAAACACAGAGATAACATGTTTGGATGTGCAGGAAAATCTCTGTTGGATGTGGTCTCTTCTATATCGGGGAGACAGGACACCAACTCATGGAATCATTTCAGTGAATATCACTGGGACACATGTACCAAACAATCCCATAGCCCTGTGGCCAACCACCTCAACACCCACCTCCAACTCTCCCAAGGACATGCAAATCCTGGGCCTCCTCCACTGCCAAAGCCAAACCACCCAATGGCTGGAAGAAGAAGGCCTTGTCTGCCGCCTTGGGACCCTTCAACCACACAGCATCAACATCAACTTCACTAGTTTCCTAACCTCCCCTCCCCCACTGTATTGCAGGTCCAACCCTCCAACTTGACACCACTTTCTAGACCTGTCCTACCTGTCTATCTTCCTTCTCAACTATCCACTCCACCCTCCCCTCTGACCTATCACTATCACCCTCCACCTGCATCTACCTATCGCCTTCCCAGCTACCTTCATCCACCCCTACACTCCTATTTATCTCACAGTTCCCTTACCTGCCCCATCCCTCCGCCACATTCTTGATGGAAAGCTTGTGCCTGAAATGTTGTCTCTCTTGTTCTTCAGATGTTGCTTAACCTGCTTTGCTTTTCCACTTTTCAACACTGACTCTCCAGCATTTGCAGTTCTCACTATCTTCATGAGTAGATTTGATCAGCTATGATCACGATGAATGGTACGGCAATAATAAAGGGCCAAAACACTTCCTCCTGCTCTCATTTTCAATGTCTCTCGATTCACTGTTGGGTTGACTGGGTTGCCAGGACAGTTCTAGTTCTCAATCTATTCTGGATGTCAAATATCCCATCCTCTGAGACGCTGCAGTTTAATTCCTATCTCCTGTCTCTGGGTACTGAGAGCTCCTCAGCTGGGATGGGATGGCACTGTTGCCCTTCAGAATATAATGGATCGATTGTACCAAGGGGAGCACACTTTTGTGGCATTTTGGACTCACACACCTCTCCTGGGAGTTAATTGTTGGAGCTGGTTTCAATCTTTCAGAAATCCCCTCATCCTCCCGTGAAAGCTGGGGATCGAACCCAGGTCAATTGTGTACATAGCAACCATATTTCTTGGAAGCCGTTTGGATATTAATCAATCTCAATCCATCAGTAACTGTTTTAGACTTTATCTGGAGCAGTTTTAACAGAACAACCTGAGAGAGCCCATTGTTGCATATGTTTTAACTCAGCATTTTGTGCGGATTTCCCTGGGGCCATTATTTGGCTTCTCTTTGTGTGATCATGATTCTGCAAAATGACAGTCACATTTCCTTAATGCAGTTGAGATTGCATTAGAACATAGAACATAGAACAGTATAGCACAGGAATGGGCCTTCAAGCCCACGATTTTGTGCCAAACTTGACGCAAAATTAAAGTAATCCTTTCTGCCTGCCCTTGATCCATATCCTTCTATTTCTTGCATATTCCTGTGCTTATCTAAAACATCCCCATCGCAACTGCCTCCATCATTACCTCTGGCAACATCTTACAGACATCTACCACTCTCTGAGTAAAAGACTTGCCCCTCACATGTCCTTTGAACTTTTTCCCTCTCACCTTAAATACATGTCCCCTAGTAAAAGACATTTCAACTCTGGGAAAAAAATATTTCTGACTGTCAACCTTATCTAAGCATCTCCTAATTTTACAGACTTCAATCAAGTCTCCCCTTTGTCTCCACTGCTCCAGAGAAAACAACCCAAGTTTATCTAGCTTTTCTTATAGCTCTTACCCTCTAATCCAGGCAACATCCTGGTAAACCTCTTCTGCACCCTCTCCAAAGCCTTTATGTCCTTCCTGTAGTGTGGCAACCAGAATTAAATGCAATTTTGCATTGCAAAAGTACTTCATTGGCTGTGAAGCACTTTGAGGTGTGTTGAGCTGAATTGTATCAATCGAGGTTCTCTCTTGCGCCTCGAACACAAAGCATTTCAGTATCATCTCTGTACCATATTGTGAGAAATAAAGCTCACTCACTTCAATAATTTTAGTCCGAGACAAGATCTGAAGCAATCAGTATGTTTATTATAATCTTGCAAGCCTGGTGCCTGGTATTGACACACAGAGTTTAGCAAGTACATATCTTATTTCGGATTCACTACTCCAAACCCGGTGCCCATTACTATTGTTTATCTCTTGCCTTATCCGGCCTTGTGCATAACAAAGCAGAAGCTTTACTCAGCCATTTCACCACATCCTGCTGTGGCCCATTGTTGGGTATATCCTTCTTCATGATTATCTACTTCCTCCACTTGTGCCATTTCCTCCCTTTCCCCAACCATATTGATCCTTATGACCTTTTAATTGGGGTTTGTTTTTGTGTTTTTGCAAAAGTGGGAAACAAACACTGATAATTACTGCTTGTACAAGCATATCTGGCTTAACCTACATCCTCACAGCACCTTTCTATTTGTCTACCATTGTTAGCAGGCACGTTTTCATTCTAGCATTCACATTTTAGCTTATACAAAATCAATTATATATTTCCTCCACATAGTTTTCATTCTTGTTGACTCAGCTCTTTGTTGAAACAATTATACACTGGTGTAAGTGCATTTACCTTGCATAAGTAATTATAATTGTAGAATTAACACTACTTTACCTATATCCCACAATATGACATACTAGCTGGTAGGAAATGGAATTATGGCCAAGGTGAGATCAGCCATGATCTCAATAAATGAAAGAGCGGGCAGGAGCTGCTGAATTGCCCACTCCCCCAATCCTTATGTGCATTGATCATGATCTCTCTCATGTAAGTTCTTCTTCACTGATCATAGAATCCTTAAAGTTGGAGATAGGCCATTCAGCCCAACAAATCCACACTAACTCTCCAAAGTGCTTCCCACCCAAATTCACTCCCTACTCGATCCCTGCATTTCCCATGGTCAATCCACCTAACCTGCACATCTTTGGACTGAGGTAGGAAACTACAGCACCCGAAGGAAACCCACACAGATGCAGGAAGGACATGCAAACTGCACACAGTCTGTCACCCAAGACTGGAATTGAATTTAGGTCACTAGAACCATAAGGCAGTGCTCACCACTGAGCCACTGAACTAGCTCTTCTCCCCATTGAACATGGATAACAAAAACAGGGAAAAGATTCGCCAGCCATCACCATTCCTTCCTCTTGGTGTATTTCTCAGACTTCTTCCCTTCTTTGAAGGTGTGGCCACATTATCCCTTTTGGTTCCAGTAATCACCTCCCAAGCTACTGTTTGGGATATTGTGTTTTCCGGCCTAGTCTTTGTCATTTCATAGACTCATAGGAACTCTACAATGCAGAAAGAGGTCATTCAGCCCATTGAGTCTGGACTGACCCTCCAAAGAGCATCCACCTAGACCTCATCCAATCCCATCCTCATAACCCTGCATTTCCCATGGCTAATCCGCCTAGCCTGCACATCTTTGGAATGCATTCTGCAGTTTGCTGAAGGCCTCCTCAATGAAACAAAAACTCTCAAATTATTTTTAATCAACGTATTCAGACTTAAACCCACGCCTTCTAACCCATGGGTAGAGGTACTGGCACTGCACCAGAAGACCGTCAGTTCCCAATGCTTTTTCATACTCCTTCAAATTGATGCTGAGGGATTTGCAAATTGTCCATATCACTGGGATCAATTGAAGTTTCATCACCAGCTTTTCCTGAGTTTGTTGCTCCGCTCCAGATTCACTGTAGGATGTCTAATCTTCGGTATTGATTCCCGATCAATGCCATATAAGTGTTAAGAAGTCAGCTCATGAAAAATACCAGAGCGCTGCTGGCATTCTACACCTGCTCGCCCCGTTATTGGACAGGATTACAACATTAGAAAATGAAATTAGATTGAAATTAGTTGAGTGCACGATTAATGTGTTTAACAACCAGAAGGGAATTTAAGTGCCAGATTGAAAAAATAGCCAACAATATCCATTTCCTTTCTTAAATACTGTCTTTGTCAATGTGAGTTCAGGGAGAGACATAAATATTTTGGCTATGCTTTGTGGGTGGCATTGAGTGATTAAAGTCATTGACCTTACTCCGTTTATTCCTATGGTACAATGAAGGTAGCAGTATGTTTAGCTTCGAGACTGAGCAAAGGGCAGTGGGGATGTGGTGGAATTTTGATCATATCAACAGCCCTTCAGAAACACAGGGACATAAATTTCTATGTCTGTTTTACTCCGAGTATTTATTGTTCCTAGTGATTTTATCTTGAGCTCTCCCCGGAAAGAAAGAATCTGAAAAATCCAGAAAGCAGTGAGAATGTTCCAGCTTTTGTTTACTAGCTTCACCATGAGCTTAGTGCAGATATTCCCCATTCAAAGTAAGTTCTAATCATACATTTTTATTTTAACATAGTTTATACATTGACAACCCCCAAATAGTTTTGTTGAATCAACATTACTGCAAGTGTTTCTTTCTTTAGAATAATGGTATTTAATTTTAACAAAAGTATTTTATTCAAGAAGCATGTTCCCATCTGTGATTTACATCCAAAAATTAATCAAGTTCATTTGAGACTAAAAAGTAATCAAGACATGGAAATGTTGTAATTACACAATAACAAAAAGAGACAAATTCAGCAGCCAAAAAGAAAATGGTGGATGGGAAATTGAAGGAAAGATTGCATTAAATTCACAAACTGGGTTGCAATAAATGTCAACTTTCTTATATCACGGGTATAAATTTCATCATTTCAGCCAGGGCGACTCAAAGCTGAGGGTGTGGCCCCAAGTGGGTCAAGAGCTACAATTTTGAGGTTGAATCTGAGATGATTGGCTGCTGTAGAGTTGGAACCAAGTTACAACAGCTGTGTCCCAACTCTCAAGAACTCCCAGCTCTCACATTTCTCAAGGCGATTTTGCTATTGTATTCAAGCTTCAAGATAGATTCACAGAGTCATACTGTTGTACAGCACAGAAACTAGCCCTTCTGTCCATGCTGACCAGATATCCAAAATTAATCTCATCCCATTTGTAAGTACTTGGCCTATATCCCTCTAAATCCTTCCGATTGATGTACCCATCCAGATGCATTTATATGCTGTAATTGTCTCCGTCTCCATCACTTCGTCTGTCAGCTCATTCCATACACACATAGCACCCTCTATGTGAAAAGAAGTGCTCCTTAGGTCCCTTCTAAATCTTTCCACTCTCACCTTAAACCTATGCCCTCTAATTTTGTACTCTTCTAACCTGGGGAAAAGACCTTGGCTATTCATGGTATCCATACCCCTAAAGATTTCATAAACCTCTGTAATGTTACCCCTCAGCTTCCAACACTCCAGGGACAAAAGCCGCAGCCTATTCAGCCTTTCCCTATTGCTCAAACTCTACAAGCCCAGAAACATCCTTGTAAATCTATTCTGCATCCTTTCAAGTTTAACAACATCCTTCCTATAGGGGGGAGACCAGAACTGATTATAGTATTCCAAAAGTGGCCTCACCTATGTCCGGTATAGCTGCAACATGACATCCCAACTCCGAAACTCAGTACACTGACCAAAAAAGGCAAGCATAACAAATGTCTTTGTCAACACCCTGACTACCTGTGACTCCACCTTCAAGGAACCCCAAGATCTCTTGTTCGGCAACAATCCCCAGGGCCCGACCATTAAGTGTATAAGTCCTGCCTTGATTTGCTTATCAAAATGCAACATCTCACATTTATCTAAATTAAACTCCATGGGCCCATCTGATCAAGGTCCCGTTGTACTCTGAGAAAACCTTTTTCACTCTCCACTATCTCATCCATTTTGGTGTCATCTGCAAACTTACTAACCATTCCTCCTATATTCACATCAAAATCGCTTATAAAAATGAAGAAAATGTATTGGGATGAGATCACAATGAGCAAATATTTCAGATTCACTGACTGAGGGCCCAAACCATGTAAGGAGAGGATACACTTTTAACAACATAAGACATCAACTCCCTCTTCCTTCCCTCCTGCTTTCATTTGTCCTGAACTCTACCCCACTTCCCACTTTCCCCTCTTGATGCTGACTACTTTGCACTCATTGCTTCATTCACCACATCTCTCCACAAGAGCTCATGAGAAAAGCAATAAGAATTGAGAAAGGAATAAGGATGTGTAGGGAGGGATAGAGTGGGGTGAATGGCAGAAAGATGTGACATAAGAGATAGCCAGTGACAAGAATCAGTGAGTCACTGACTCACACAGTGATGTACAGCGCGGAAACAGACCCTTCGGACAAATTTTTCCATTTCAATCCTAAATAAGTCGAGTCCCATCTTCCAGCATTTATAAACCTCTATAAGAGGTAAAAGTTAGGAATAGTATCTTTGAAGATAGATGGCTGCAGATTAGATTGGATTTAGATTAATTGTCATATGTATATAAAAATACAGTGAAAAGTGTTTTATCATGCGTTGTATGCAAAGTGTCACCATGCCCCTCTGCCATCTTGAAACACTGAATATAAGGCATGATTTTACTGCAATAGAGTTCTTCCTTCTCTCTTCTTGTTCCTCCTATTGATGCTTGGTAGTGGCCAGAGTCTCTGTAACGGGCTCTGGATTACCAGCTTCCCCAATCACAACTGCCGCATCAGAGCTGGATGTGGGGGTCCCATCCCTCCCATTCCCTATACAATGTCCCTCACAATGTTGCCAATATCCATCAGGGTCTCCCTCATCCCTTTCACCAATTCTTCCACTCCTTCAGGTACCCAGGCCCAGCCTCAAACCTGGAGCCTTGGCTCAGCCTGTGTGTCCAGGCTAGGTGAGTCAACCTTGCTTGCCAGGACACCCTGGGCTGGGTGGAGCTGTGTCCAGCACATCCTGGCTTTGTTGCTGCCGCCATTGGAAGCCTCTTCCTTTACCTGCCACACTCAAGGCAGAATTGCTAGAATTTTTGCCTGTGTCCTCGTAACAGGGATATTCGCCAATGACATCCAATGCAAGAGAGATGCCAGACCTGAGTGGTTACGGTCATGGATCAAAATTATTTTGGTGTTACCGCCTCCCCACATGACCACCCCACCCCCCACCACCACCACCCTACCCCACATTGGTTTGAATCATGTTGACTACGATCCTTACCTTACTGAAGCAAGTGCGATAGTTTTATAAATTCATCTGTGTGGGAATCGCTGGCTGGACAGCATTTATTACCCATCCTTGGTTGCTCTTGAGAAGATAGTGGTGAGTTATCTCAGAGTCTCAGAGTCATGGAAATGTACAGAATGCAAACAGACTCTTCAGTCCAACTTGTCCATGATCAACAGATTTCCTAAATTGATCTAGCCCCATTTGCCAGCATTTGGCCCCTATCCCTCGAAATCCTTCCTATTCATATAACCATCCAGATGTTTTTTACATGTTGTCATTGTACCAGCCTCCACCACTTCCTCTGACAGCTCATTCCATACATGCACCACCCTCTGCATGAAAAAGTTGTTCTTTAGGTCCCTTTTAAATCTTTCTCCTCTCACCTTAAACCTACACCCTCTCGTTCTGGACTCCCCCATTCAAGGGAATTTCTTTCAGGTCACCCCTCAACCTCTGACACTTCAGGGAAAACAACGCCAGCCTGTTCAGCCTCTCCCTATAGCTCAAACCATCCAATCCTGGCAACATCCTTGTAACTCTTTTCTGATCCCTTTCAAGTTTTACAACATCCTTTCTATAGGAGGGAAACCAGAATTGCACACAACATTCCAAAAGTGGCCTAACCAATGTTCTGTACAGCTGCAACATGACATGTCAACTCAATGTTCTGATCTACAAAGGAAAACATACAAAACACCTTCTTTACTATCCTATCTACCTGACACTCCACTTTCAAGGAACTATGAACCTGCATGCTTCTTGAACCGCTACAGTCAACTTGCTGTGAGTTGACCCACAATGCCATGAGGGAGTGAATGTCAGGATGTTGACCCAGCGACAGTGAAGGAATGGTGATATATTTCCAAGTCAGGATGGTGAGTGGCTCGGATGGGAACTTGAAAGAGGTGGTGACCCCATGCACCTGCAGGCCTTGTCCTTCCAAATGGAAGTGGTTATGGGTTCAGAAGGTGCTGTGTGATGATCTTTGGTGAATTTCTACAGTGCATCTTATAGATAGTGTGCACTGCTCCTACTGAGCAGTGGTGTTGGAGCTTCACTCATTCAGGCAAGTGGGGCGTATTCCATCATACTCCTGACTTGTGCTTTGCTAATAGTGGACTGGTTTTGGTGTGTCAGAGGTGAGTTATACATCATGGTATTCCTTGCCTCTGACATGCTCTTGTAGTTGCTGTGTTTACGTGGTGAGTCCATTTAAGTTTCTGGTCAACGATAAACCCCAGGATGTTGTTAGTTGGGGATTCAGTGATGAAAACACCATTGAATATCAAAGGGTGGTAGTTAGACTGTCTCTTCTTGATGATAGTCATAGCCTGGCATTTGTGTAGCACAATTTGCTGGCTAAATTAGACACACTCACATTTTATCATGGTTTTTTCAAGGACATTTGCAACATTCAAAAACATAGGAGAACAGGGAAATCTTAACAGGGAGTCAACAAAAGCAAGGTACATGCATTTCTGATGTCATCGATGGGAATTTAACATAAAATTTACAGAACAGATAACATAGTTCCTTTATCATCTGCTTTCTGATAAGAAAGTGATTTTCAATTAGTACTTCCTAATTTAGTATGCCGTTTTCCAGGACCACATGTGGGATTGCTGGAATACTTTGGCTGAATGGAGAGCTTTGAACTATACCAATGACATTTATAACTCAGAGGCCACCAAAACCTTTTGAATAGAGATAAAAGGAGAAAAATAACTCCCAAAGGAAAGAGTGATCAATCGGAGTCTGCAAGGATCAAAGCTATGTCAGGATTTCAGATGTAACCCTAACTCATCAGTCCATTACTGGTGGAGATTTGCTAACCTGTGCTCTCTCTCAGATGCTACAACCTCCCAATGTTTATTGCCTATCCAATGTGAGAAGTGATTTATGTTCCTGACCTGTAATTTTCACAATTAATACCTAGAAACTAACTACTCCCAAAATACCTTTCTGCAGTCACCATGGCAAATGTTTACCTTACAGTCACCTGACACTTGGAGAACTTGTAAACCAAAGATGCCCCACTTGGTCTGAAATCTGTACATCAATGTCATATACACACAGTGTTCGAATGATCAGGGGTGTACAGAGATTGTGAACATTAGCAGAAAACAGACAGTGAAAATAAGGCAATCCAGTCCTTTACATCTTTCCCAGAGCTAGTTCTGAAGAGGGAGAGACTGTTAACACGGTAGCCAGAGTGTTTCAGGGTCAGTAGAGGGGAGAGGGGGCTTAGGTGACACTGCCATGTGAGACGTATACTACAGCAAAGTAGATCTGTACCATAATAATATGCAAATGATGAAGGCATAACTAATATTAGTATTAGAGATTGAAATAAAGCATCAAACTGGAAGAAGTACATAGGGAGGTCTCAGACTACTGTATTTAGTAACCTGCAATGCATAGATGTAATAAAAGAGTAAGGTAAAGTCAGTATTGTTTTATCAGACCAAAGGGCTGCTCTGTTGTTGCAGAGAGAGAAATGTCTGGTGGTGGTTTACCCTAAGGGTCACCACGCCTCAGGTGAGGGGTGAAATTGAGAAGGAGAATCTTTCCTGGTAACCTCAGCAGGTGTGGGAATTGAATCTATGCTGTTGAAATCACTCTGCATTACAAACCAGCCATTCAGCAAACAGACCACCACTAACTGTTACAGGAAGGTATATTGTTAAGCTGGAGGGAGCTCAGAAGAAATTTACCACAATGTTGCCACGAATGGAGGGTCTGAGTTATAAAGAAAGGCTGCTTAGGCTGGGATTGTTTTTCTCAGGAATACAGGAGGTTGAGGTGTAACCTTAGAGAGGTCTATGAAATCATGGAGGACACAGATAGGGTGAATAGCTGGTGTATTTTCCCGAGGATGTGGGATGTCAAAACAAAGGGTATTTGTTTTAAGTGAGAGGAGAAAGATTTTAAGAAGATGTGGCAATTTGGTTTTACACAGAGAGTGGTTTGTGTGTGGAATGAAATTCCAGAGGAAGTGGTGGATGCGGGCATAGTTATGAAGTTTAAATGATATTTGGATAACTACATGAATAAGAAATGTTTGGAGCAGGTGCAGGCAGGTGGGATGAGTTTGGTTAGGATTATGATTGGCATGAACTGATTGGACCAAAAGTTCTGTTCCTGTGAGGTTATATGACTCTATAATGTTATACATCAGGAGTTGAAGGGCATTACCTAAGGATAAGGAGACACTAGCAATGTTTCCTCTCTTTTTCCGACTCCTCTGTGGATCTCCAGGGTTTGTATTCAACATAAAATCATCGAGATGTACAGCATGGAAACAGACCCCTCGGACCAAATCATCCACGCCTACTAGATATCCCAACCCAATCTCGTCACATCTGCCAGCTCCTGGCCCATATCCCTCCAAACCCTTCCTATTAATATACCCATCCAAATGCCTCTTAAATGTTGCAATTGTACCAGCCTCCACCACGTTCTCTGGGAGCTCAATCCCATACACTTACCACTCTCTTGCTGGATTCACCATTGCTGGCTGAAGATTGCTGCAAATGATTGAGCTTCATCTTTCGCATTGAGAGATGAGAGTGTTTGTGGAGCTTTCTCCTCCAGTGAGTTGGCAGTTCATTCCATACATGCACCACTCTCTGAGTGAAAAAGTTGTCTCTTAGGTCTCTTTTATATCTTTCCCTTTTCATCCTAAACCTATGCCCTCTAGTTCTGGACTCCCCGAACCCAGGGAAAAGACTTTGCCTATTTACCCTATCCATGCCCCTCATAATTTTGTAAACCTCTGTAAAGTCACCCCTCAGCCTCCGACACTGCAGGGAAAACAGCCCTAGCCTATTCAACCTCTCCCTATAACTCAAATCCTCCAACCCTGGCAATATCCTTGTAAACTTTTTCTGGACCCTTTCAGGTTTCACAACATCTTTCCAATAAGAAGGAGACCAGAATTGCATGCAATATTCCAACAGTGGCCTAACCAATGTCCTATACAGCCACAACATGACCTCCCAATTACTGTACTCAATACTCTGACCAACAAAGGAAAGCATACCAAATGCCTTCTTCACTATCCTATCTACCTGTGACTCCACTTTCAAGGAGCTACGAACATGCACTCCAAGGTCTCTTTGTTTAGCAACACTCCCTAGGACCTTACCATTAAGTGTATAAGTCCTGCCAAGATTTGCTTTCCCAAAATGCAACACTCACATTTATCTAAATTCAACTCGATCTGTCTCTTCTCAGCCCATTGGCCCATGTGTTCAAGATCCTGTTGTAATCTGAGATAACCTTCTTTGCTGTCCACAATACCTCCAATTTTGGTGTCATCTGCAAACTTAGTAACTATACGTCTTATGCTCACATCCTCACCTCTGTCTTAAACCCTTGACTCTTTATTATGTCCTATGATCCTCAACCTCTCACAAGGAGTAAGGACCTTTCAGGGATACTATCAGCATGAATTTCCAAAGCTATTCAGAGACTTAGACAGCTTAAAGCAGGAATATCACATTGCTCCACAAGAAGGTAGTCAGCATATTCACTTACACGTATCCTTGGCAAGCTTCCATTCATAATCTATTTTCCCTCTCTCAATCAATTGTTTTGTCCTTCTTTGCTGGTATTTAAACTGTTCCCAATCCTTAGCTCTCCTACTTTTTTGGCTAATGTCTGTGTCTCTTACTTGGATCTAATATTATCCCTAATTTCCATGTTACCATTCTCATGCCATTGTTTTCCATTGCATTTTTGATCCAAACAGGGATGAACACTTGTTCCAATTCCTCCATACACTCTTCAATGTTTGTCATTGCCCATCCCTTTTAATAACATTTCTCAACTTATCATAGCCAGCTTTTGCCTCATACCATTGTAGTTTCCTCTACCTTGATTCAGAACCTTAGCCTCAGAATCACTTGCATGCCTCTCATTTTGATGAGGAATTCTATTATATTATGGTCACTCATCCCTAAGGGGTGCTGCACAGCTAATTTGCCAAATACTCCTTTTTCATTATGCAATAACAAATTGAGGATAGCCTGTTCTCTAATTAAATCTTCAGCGTAGAGAGCCAGAAAAACATCTAGTGCACACTTCATGAATTCCTCCTCTACCATATTATTACTAATTTAATTTGCCCAATCCATAAACAGATTAAAGTAATTGATAATTACAGCTGTACCTTTATTCATTGTGCCTCTAATTTCCTTTTTAACCTCTTCTCTAACATTGCCTCTACAGTCAGGGGTCTAGTCAAATCTTCAGAAGGTTTATCATGGAGGGTCTAGACAGAGTGGATAGACAGAAACCTGTTCCTGCTCATAAGTGGATTGAGTACACAAAGGGAACGGTTTTAAAGTGTTTTGCAAAAGAAGCCAGTATGCGGGAAGAAAATGTTTTTCATAAAGCAAGGAATGTCCTGCCTGGGAGTGGCATCAGATGATTATTTACATAGAAACATTGTGCAGGGTTATGGGAAAAGTCTGGAAGAATGGCACAAAGCTAAAATGTTCCGAGAGTCAGTCCAGACGTGATGGGCCAAATGGTCTTCTTCTGTAATAACAATTCCGTGATTCTGTAAAGTTGACATGATCATGACCCCATTCCTGCTGGGCTGGCTGTCCATTGACTTGCATATCCCTCCCTAGAGCTAATCTCTAAAGTATGTCTGTGTCTGAACTGGTTCCTTTGTCATGTCTTGCTCTTGTATCACTGTCAGACAAAATTGCAGTTCTTCACCATCTGAAGGTGTTGCAGTGAAGGGAGTGGACAAATGTATGCAAAAATAAATCCTTAAACTGTCTGCAGCTTGTAATCAGAGGAGATTGGGGGAATGAGGCAAAAAAGGATAAGAACATTCTGACATTTTCATCCTGTCACTGGCCACAGCCTCGGCATGGCCACGCCAGTGACAGCATGCACTGTTTCCAAAAGCATCCTCTTATTGGGATTATTTATTTTTTAAGCCATAGCTTCCGTGAACATGTGCTAACCTATCAGGACTTCTCTCATCCTATTGAGGCATGCAGCTAGTTATGAATTCACATTGGCAATACAAGTATTTGTTGCCCATCCCTAATTGACCTTCAGAATGTCGAGCTCACTTACCTTCTTGAACTGTAGCTTTATACCCACTGTATACCCACAGTGCAGTTTAAAAGTGAGTTCCAGGAATTTAACCTGCTGGAAGTGAAGGAACTGTGACATAGTTTCAAATCAGGTTGGGATGTGAGTCTGAGGGGAACTTACAGGTGATGGGGACCCATCTATCTAATGCCCTTATCTTTCTAGATGGTAGAGGTTGCAGTTTTGAAGGGAGCTCTAGTCCAATGAAATCTGCATGACAATGTCGAAAATTGCACAGGTAGACCTGGCCCCAATTTCAATCCAATTTGTATAAGGAGAAGCACAGAGTAGGCCATTCAACCCTACTGCATCTTTCAATATGATCATGGTCTCTCATCCAATTCACTGCCCTGTTTCTCATACTCTATGATCCCTTTAGTCCTAAGTACTATATCTAACTCCTTCTTCAAAACATTCAATGTTTTGGCCTCGATCGTTTTTTTGAGGAGAGAGTCCCTTAAACTCATCAGTCTGTGGATGAAGAAATTTCTCCTTAATCCAACATGGCCTACCTGTGAGCCCTGGGTTGGGTCTCTCCAGTCAATTCAGGAACATAATTCCAGCATTTACCCTGTCTAATCCTGTGAGAGTTTTGTAGGTTTCTGTCACACACACACACACAGTCCGATGATCCAGTCTCTCTCTTCATATGTCAGGTCTGCCATCCCAGGAATCAGTCTGATAAATCTTCCCTTTACACCAGAACACTTTTCCTATGGTGAGACCCAAACTGCAGACAAAACTCCAGAAGTTTCCTGGTTCAAGTCCCACTCCAGAGACTTGAAAACTTGACTGTCATACTGAGGCACTGTTGGTGGTGCTGTCTTTTTGTTGAGACATTAAAGAGGTGGCAGGCATTAGTCAATATGAATGACCCCATGGGACTATTTGAAAAGGTAGAGGGAGTCGCCCTCGGTCTGACCTTCAGGCCAAACATCCATCAGCTAACATGTGACCCAGCTCAGGCTGACCTAAGTGAAAATTTCAAGGCGTGAGCAGGAATCCACAAGGAATACCAACTCTTCCCAGTGAAAGGAAATACAACTGGAAACTGTATCCACCCATTGTTAGAGAACCAAAATAACATATTAGAATTCCAAGCCTTCAAGACCCATGTGAATAACCTCTTTCTACAATTTTATAGATGACTGTAAATAGAGGTATAAAATACAAAAGCAAGACTGCTATGTTGAACTTATATACAATACTGTTTTAGCCACATCTGAAGTACGGGTCATCATACCTTGAAAAAAACATCGAGTATTTAAAGAGGCCACACAAGAGATTTACTGGAATATTGTGAGGCATGAGGAACTTCAGTCACATGGACAGTTGGGATTGGTTAATGATTAAAGCAAAGATTTAATATACATATCAAAATCATGAAGGATTTGATTGAGTAAATAAGCAGTAATAGTTTCCACTGGTGAGAGAACTGATGATCAGAGATTATTTGCCTAAAATCCAGGGATCGAGGCTGAAGCAAAATGTTTTTACATAGCAGGTTCTCACAGGTTGCAGAATATGTACTGCATGAAGCAACTTTCAACATGGCATATTGGTGACAAAAATGAACAGGGTACAAGTGGTGAGTAATACCGTTTGATGACTCCAACACATACTGTCTGTTTCCGATATTGCGACAACTACACAAAAGTAAAATGGAAATCACCAGGTTAAAAGGCTCAATCATTTGAAGCATCCAATCTAAAGAAAAAAACAGGACAAAATCTATTTTGGAAATTCTTGACATTTTTCTTTTTGCTGCATTGTAACTGTTCAACTGTTTCTTCCAGAGATTCTCTAATGCTTTCTTGGAGTGAAAGATGGCAAAACTTCTGACTAGGCTGCAGTACTCTAGCAGCCTAAGGCCCCTTCCATTAACTGCTCACTTAATTTGAGTTTCCGAACAGTGTCTTAACACATGGTTTCAGGCATTTATGCGCAATGGGATTACTGATGATGAATGGTCAGCTCATGACAGAATCTCAGGTCATCTTCGTTCACTTAGCAGAAATTTAACATTTGCCTTAAGGCTATAACCAAACTATTTGAGAATCTTCTGAACCTTCTGTCTTACAGTTACTGGTATATAAATCCCAACCCTCAATCAGAACAATTTAGAAGAAACTCCGGGACTCAGCAAATGATGTGAGGCTACAGTCATTTTGTTTACTTACATTCAGATCCAATGATGTTTATAAACTGTTTAACGTTCCCAGTCAGTATTAAATGTCTCCATTTGTATTTCAATGTTAGGTTCCCTCATTTCATTTCCCTCACAGACTGAAGTGAGCTAGCAGGTTTATTGCAATATTCTGGCTGAGGATAATTTGCAGTTTAGAAATTAATGGACATGTTCATTGTGTATTTATGTCCTTCCCCTCACTTTGTAGTTCTATTTCAAAACATTAGATTTATTCTGTTGCCAAACTAAAGGGTCATCTCACAAATATAGCGGTTAACCAAAGGCTAATTTTGTGAAGACTGATTAGATGAGATTAGATTAGATTCCCTACACTATGGAATACTGAAGATGCCTATTCATAGAATCCCTACAGTGCAGAAACAAGCCATTCAGCTCATTGAGTCCACACTGATCTTCTGAAGAGCACCCTCCCAGACCCACCTTCCCCTGTGATATCCCTGTAAACCAGCATTTCCCAGGTCTAACCCAACTAGCCTGCATACCTCTCCATGCTATGGGCAATTTAGCATGGTCAATCCACCTAACCTGTATATCTTTGGACTGTGGGAGGAAACCGAAGCACCCAAAGGAACCCCACATAGACACAGGGAGAATATGCAAGCTCCACGCAGATAGATGAGGCGGGAATCAAACCCGGGTAACGAGTGCTGTGAGGCAGTGGGTCTTATCACTGAGCTACCATGCCTCCCCAACCAACGAATTGTTCAAATGATTTACCTGATTATATCATTAGAGGGGACACAGTTTTACTATCTGTAGCATTGAAAGGGTTTTATATTTTTCACACAACACAGACAGCTTTTTGTGAAAGGCATGAATGATGTGTCTGATGGGAGCTATATTGCAGTTGATCAGGGAAGTTAACTGGAAACACTATTATAGCAAAGGGATCCAATTGATGGAGATGCGCAGATTGTCTTTTAGAATGTAAACATAACCTGCTTTACTGACAGGTATCTACTACCTACTGACAGGTTAGGGCACAGCATGAGTCAGCTCCAGCATTTAGTGTACAGTATGGAAGCAGAACTCAGGGATGTGAAGGCTAAAAGTGGGAGTCATGTGAGATACATCTCTGATAGGACCAGTCACCTGCACCAGTTCACAGGTCAAGGTGATCAACTGGACCACTTTTTTTTCATGGGATCACTATTGTCCTGCATTCCTTTCTCCTCAGGACAATATTTGTAACGTAATTTTGAAATTATTTATGCAGCCTCACTTCTGTTGTTGGCCAGAAGATGGCAGTGGTTTGGCATCCTAAGAAACTTCTTCACAGGGGGCAATAGGCTGCCAGAACATGTTTGGCCATCCTGGGTTAGGAAGCTGGATGAGAGGGACTTCAACATCCTTTCCCTCAACAAAGATTATCACTCTGTTGCCAGTGCATCACCTCACAACAAATCAAACCAGGCTCAAAGCCAACTGACAGGGAGTCAGTGACATAATGATAATTTACTGGGCTAGTAAGCCAGACTGTTGCTGCAGGAATATGAGCTCAAATAGCAAAGAGTTTGAATTTGATCGAGAATCTAAGTTGAAAACTAGTCTGTGATGACCATTCCATCTATTATCAATTATAGTCAAGAAATGTATTCTTTTAGGGAAGGAAATTTGTGGTCCTTACCTCATTTGCATATTGTTCTTTATTCACTTACTATTTGAGAGGCCCTTCCATGTTTCCAGAGCAATAGTGTTTGTAAATTATCATAGAGTCATAGAATTTCATAGCATGAAAACAGACCCTTTGCTCCAACTTTTCCATGCTGACCAGATATGCTAAATTAATCTAGTCCCATTTGCCAGCATGTAGCCCATATCACTTTAACTCATTCTTATTCCTAAACCTATCCAGATCCCTTTTAAATTTTGTAATTATATCAGCCTCCCTCATGAATTTATAAGCCTCCATATGGTCACCCCTCAGCCTCGAATGCTCCAGGGAAAATAGTCACAGCATATTCAGCCTCTCCTTGTAGCTCAAACCCTCCAACCCTTGTAACATCCTTGTAAATCTTTTCTAAACCCTTTCCAGTTTTACAACATCCTTCCTATAGCATCAACAGCAGTATTGCACACAACATTACAAAAGTGGCCTAACCAATGTCCTGTACAGCTGCAACATGACCTGCCAATGCATTGCTCAATTAAAAACAAGCATACAAATGCCTTCTTCACTCTCCTAACTACCTATGATTTCACTGTCAAAGAACTATGAACCTGTACTCCAATGTATCTGTTCAGTAACACTCCCCAGGACGTTATGATTAAGTGTAGAAGTGCTGCCTTGATTTGTCTTTCCAAAATGCAGCACCTCACATTTATTTGCGTTAAACCCCATCTGATCAAGATCCCGTTGTACTCTGATTGGTACCCTGCCCTCATTGGTAAAGAAACCTATGTTGACCTCATTTGAGGAAATGTAATGCATGTAGCATCTCAACCCTGTCCACCTCGTGTTTTTGGTCCATCTCGTGAATGAGTATGTTCCAGTTATGCAAAGCCTGTGTTAAACTAAGCCTCAAGTTGACCAGATTGATTCCTGGGATGACAAGTTTGTCTTATCCAGAGCAATTGGTCAATTGATTTTATATTCACTGGAGTTTAGAGAAATGAACAGGAATCTTGTTAAAATGTAGAAAACTCTAAGGGTGCTGGACAGACTGGAAGTGAGGATGATATTTCCCCTGACCAGCAGTGGGGAGGGGTGTTCCAGAAGGAGAGGCAACAGTATCAAGATATACGTTAATTCTATCCATTTCCGACTGAGATGATGAGAGATTTCTTCACTCAGAGGGTGGTGAACCTATGGAAACCTCTCCTATAAAAGTCTGTGGAACCTAAGTCACTGAATATATTGAAGCAAAAGATAAATTTCTAGAGATTGTAGGTGTCAAAGGGTATAGACACAGAGTATGGTGTTGAGATAGACAATCAGCAGTGGTCATGTTGAATGCAGAGTGGGCTTGACGGGCCAAATGGACTACACTTGCACATATTTCTGAGTCTTTATGTTTCTACAGTCAGCAGTTTTAGCCACCATCCTTAAAAAAGGATAAATGAGCCTCGGAAAGAGTTTAGAATTAATGGGTGAATATCTGCACTGCAAAGGTTTAATTAAAAGGTGTGATTGCACCAGATGGCCCTGCCTTGCTGGAATTTGATGAATAGTTTAGAGTTTTCAAGCAGTTTGGAGGAACAGGTAAGTTCAATGGAGATAAACTATTTCCTGGAAGTTTAAGACTCGTCTAAATGATTAGAGCCTGAATTTTCATGAGTGAAATCAGGACATGCATCTTCACGTAAATGATTAGTTTCCCTACAGTGTGGAAACAGGCTCTTTGGCCCAACCAGTCCACACTGACCCTCCAGAGAGTAACCCATCCAGACCATTTCCCTCTGATTAATGCACCTAACACTATGGGCAATTTAGCATGGCCAATTCACCTGACCTGCAGGAAGAAACCCTCACAGACATGGGGAGAAAATGCAAACTCCACATATGAAGTTGCCCTCGGCTGGAATCAAACCTGTGACCCTGGTGCTTTAAGGCAGACGTGCTAACCACTGAACGACCATGCCACCCCATTTCCTGATCGAGGGCTTTGGCCCAAGACATTGACTTTCCTGCTCCTCAGATGCTGTGTGACCTGCTGTGCTTTTCCAGCTCCATATCTATTGACCCTTCATATCAATGGTGTTGGAAATTGGAGCATTTTTCCCAAATAACCATTGATATTGTATTGGTTGTAAATGTGAAATGTAAACTTGCTAGGTTTTTGTTATCCAGTGGTATTAAGGGATATAGAGATAGGTAGATGTGTTGAGTTGAGTCACAGATCAACCATGATCTTGTTGGATAGCGGAATATGTTCAAGGGACTAAATGATCAAGCTCTGTTCCAATATCCTAAAGAATTACTCTTCAGATTTCAAGTATTGATGCAGTGCACGTTAGCCCACACTGCTTATCAGCGTAAAGATTTATGAAATGTCCCAGGAGTTATAATGTCATTGGGAGTTGTATGTTACAGTATGAATGTATATCTTGTATTTGTATTGAAATGCTAGATCAGCAACAACAGCTGCAAATGACCTGAAGGCTTGTCAGAGTGGCAATTACACAGAGCACTTGATAAATTTGGGTACATTTCCCTGTCAGGCTGTTTTACCATTGTCATGTCCATAAACTGAAGCATATACCTCTGCATCAGTCTGAGATTGACCTCACGTGGAGACCAATAGCTCTGGGCAGGCTGCTATTCCCAGCCTTGGAGGGTGAATGCCTTGTGTACCAAGCTACACTCTCTTTCCAGGCTGGGAAACCAAATATCACTAGGTGGATTAAAGTTTTGATCTTGTATCATGTAGCCTCCCAGCTCCAGATCTATTAATTCCATCTTACCCCCTTATGGTCTTATTTCACACTGTAAATAGAAATGAATCCCTCTGTTAATTTACTCCTTGGCACCTATGGGAACCCCTTACAATAACAAATTAATACTAACTCGAGAAAGTCAGTGAAGATGGAGGCTGGTGAACACCAAGTTCATGATACTTTAGATTCCAGATAAATTGCCCACTATTTTTAATTTTAGGAATGCCTACATGATCGAGGATGCCCTGCATGATGTGCTAAAGGGTCCAAGCAGCCGAATAGTCTTTTCTGATTTGAAGCTTTCATACAGTGTTATATCAGACATTGTACATCCAGTTTCTTCCTTAGAGAAGGACCTATGAACGACAACGTCCTCAGAACCATAAGGCATTTAGAAGTGGAAAGGAGGAGCAAATAAAGAAATTAAGCTTCTGAGTTCTTGATTTGAGAGACACTGATTTCACCCTCTCATTTTAGAGGTTTTCATAAGAGTGGCTGCACTGTGTCATGACACCGACTCAGTACCTGATGTTGGAGTTGGGCTTGCTCATGGCATGTTCCGTGATCACAATATGCGCCTTGTCAACCACTCCAAGTTCAAATATAGACTGGGAAACCTGGAAGACGATCCATGGGAAAAAGTACAACAGTAAGGTAAGAAAGGTCTCAGAGGTGAAGAATACTTATCCAGGATGCTTCTTTTTCCTTTTGAATTGGATAAATATCTGACAAACCAGTGTTCAGGTACATAATTCTTTGACGTTTGCATCACATATAGGCAGGGTGGTCGAGAAGGCATTTAGCACGCTTTTTATAGGTTTTAAAAGGACATGAGGTGCAACGTTTTGACACAGAGATTGGTTTATATGTGGAATGAACCGCCAGAAGAAGTAGTGGATGTACAGTTTTAATATTTAAAGGACATTTGGATAAGTACATGGATAAGAAAGGTATGAAGGGATAGGCCCAAATGCAGACAAGTGCGACTAGTTTAATTTGGGAGCGTGGTTGGCATGGATTGATTGGACATAGGGGTATGGTTCCATGCAGAGTGACTCTATGACTGTAAAACAAAATTTTAAATGGGCTGTTTCGTTCTGGAAGGTGACAAGTTTTCTTAGTGTTGTTGAAATCTTGCACTCATCTGTCCAATTGGAGACTATTCCTTCAGGCTCCTGGATTATCCTTTTTATAAAGGCCTTTGGATATATCTCATTGAATCCCTGCAGTGTGGAACAGGCCATTAGGCCCAAGAAGTCCACACTGACCCTCAAAAGAGTAGCCCACCCAGACTCTTTCCCCTACCCTATTACTCTACATTTCCCCTGACTCGTGCACCTAGCCGACACATCTCTGCACACTATGAGCAATTTAACATGGCCAATTCACCTAACCTGCACATCTTTGTGACTGTGGGAGGAAACTGGAGCACCCGGAGGAAACCCACGCAGACTCGGGTGGAATGTGCAAATTCCACAAATACAGTTGCCCGAGGCTGGAATCGAACCTGGAACCCTGGTACTGAGCCACCATGCCACTTAGGAGTTAGGAGGTTAATTACTCACTGCAGAATTTCTAGCCTTTGACTTACTGCTGCAGCCAGAGTGATTATAGAGCTGGTTCAATTCAGTTTCTGATCAATGATAACCCATGCGATGCTAATTCTGTAGGATTCATGATGGTAAAGTCATTGAAGGAGAGCTGCTGGGTTGACGGAGTGATTCTATGTTTCTATGGCCATTACCTGGTCCCGTGTGGTGCACATATTACGGGCTATTTATCAGCCCAAGATAGGATCTTGTCCAGGTCTTGCAGAAGGAGTTCCGCAGGGATCAGTTCTGGGTCCTCTGCTGTTCGTAATCTTTATTAATGACTTGGATGAGGGAGTCGAAGGGTGGGTCAGTAAATTTGCAGATGATACGAAGATTGGTGGAGTTGTTGATAGTGAGGAGGGCTGTTGTCGGCTGCAAAGGGACTTAGATATTTTGCAGAGCTGGGCTGAGGAGTGGCAGATGGAGTACAACCCTGCCAAGTGTGAGGTTGTCCATTTTGGAAAGACAAATAAGAATGCGGAATACAGGGTTAACGGTAGGGTTCTTAGTGAGGTGGAGGAACCGAGTGATCTTGGGGTCTATGTTCATAGATCTTTGAAAGTTGCCACTCAGGTGGATAGAGCTTGTAAGAAGGCCTATGGTGTATTAGCATTCATTAGCAGAGGGATTGAATTCAAGAGTCAGGCCACATTTGGAGTACTGTGTGCAGTTCTGGTCGCCTCACTTTAGGAAAGATGTGGAAGCTTTGGAGAGGGTGCCGAGAAGATTTACCAGGATGTTGCCTGGAATGGAGAATAGGTCATACGAGGATAGGTTGAGAGTGCTAGGCCTTTTCTCGCTGGAACGGCGAAGGATGAGGGGTGACTTGATAGAGGTTTATAAGATGATCAGAGGAATAGATGGAGTAGACAGTCAGAAACTTTTTCCCCGGGTACAACAGAGTGTTACAAGGGGACATAAATTTAAGGTGAAGGGTGGAAGGTATAGGGGAGATGTCAGGGGTGGGTTCTTTACCCAGAGAGTGGTGGGGCATGGAATGCGCTGCCTGTGGGAGTGGTAGAGTCAGAATCTTTGGTGACCTTTAAGTGGCAATTGGATAGGTACACGGATGGGTGCTTAAGCTAGGACAAATGTTCGGCACAACATCATGGGCCGAAGGGCCTGTTCTGTGCTGTATTGTTCTACGTTCTATGTTCTAAGGAACACAAATTGCTTCGGCATCTGAGGAGGTACAAAGGGGATTGCTGAAGTTTCAAATTTGCAAAGCCGAGTACATGAGCAGAGATGGGGCAGGTCTCAGATCTAGGATTCACAAGCATTTGAGGTTGAGATGCTTTTAGTCATTATCGAATTGTAAGATCTCACTGGATCATTGGCTGAAGTTTGGATTAATTTCTTAACATTTTCAATTATGTCTTTAGGTACATTTGCCCCAGATTAACTTGTAAACAATAAAACGCTAGCATATGGTGCCCTTGCCATTTTAATTGTTGCTTGCATTTTTGGCTGTGCACATAATATTTCTTTTAGCACTGAGATGTAAAATGACCACAGAATGTTTCAATTGTTACTTTGGCTGTGTTCAAATGAGAATTCAGGGTTTCAATTTGCAAGCCATATCACCATAACCTGGTGGAGTTGGAAAGTAGAAACCAAAACTTCAACACACAAACAGCTAAATTAAGCAGATTAAAACCTTTCTATCAATATTGAAACTTTAAAGACCATTTTAATGTGTGGCTGAAACTGCAGAAATTTCCATGTCTCAATTGCAATCGAAATGCCATTTGCATGGGCAGCAAACCAAAAGCAATAAAAGTAATTGCAGGCACCATGTGATGGATGAATCTGCAAAAACACAAAATGAAGCATTGTCACCAATGCTATTTTTATGCAGATACCCAGAACAGGGATAGCCTGTGGGCTGTAATCCTGTGGGGGCACTTCAATCATAACAATGCGATAGACTTGAAGGTGCACAATTACTGGTCACAAAAATGCAAATTTTATTTGTGGCCTCAATTATTACAAAGAAAGTCCACACCATCAATGGTTTGAGAATCCCTATGGGGCATAGCTTTACTGTGCTGTTATCAATATGAAGCAGTTATCCAGCCTGCATCACTTACGAAACAGGGAACTGGGATTCTTTCCAGTGAGCTCTGGATGAGCTTGGGGGCTGAGTACCCGAATGAGTTGGATGCTTAAAATTGCATAGGTTTCTTTTCTCTCACTATCTGTTGTTTTACACTAATCTGACTTCTTCATGGCATTTATTGATTTTTTAAAAAGTCGAATTGCCATGGTGATAATTGAACACATTTTCTGGTAAATGTCTGAGTACCCAGTTTATTAATGCAGGAGATGGCGAGCACACAGCTAAACCCCTCAGTATAGAAGATTATCAGCTTCAATTCTATTAGGTTTGGCAACGTGCATGAGGATTTTCTGTTATAAGTCACCTTTGTTCCAATGTCACCCAGAGTAAAAGTAAAAGCTAAGGCCAGCTCTAGTCAACACAAAACATGCAGAAGTATCAAGAAAAACAGTAACAAAACCATGAGCAGACCAAAAGTTAACAAATTAACAGATAAGGACACATTACAAATGTCGCCCAATGTGAGCAGATAGACACTCTGGGCTGGACTCCAGAAAGCATCTCATGTCCAAGCAGAACTGTCAAACTTAAAAAAGTGTAAGTAGTGTTATCCAAGCAGCATCTGCAACCACACAGTGTTACTCAGCCCTCAGTCTGAGCTAAATGGGGACCTGATAAGATCAGGGTCGAGATTAGGGTGGTGCTGGAAAAGCACAGCATGTCAGGCAGCATTCGAAGAACAGGAAAATCGACGTTTCGGGCAAAAGCCCTTCATCAGGAACAGTCTATTCCTGATGAAGAGCTTTTGCCCAAAATGTCAATTTTCCTGTTCCTCGGATGCTGCCTGACCTGCTGTGCTTTTTCCAGCATCATTCTAATCTCGACTCTGGTTTCCAGCATCTGCAGTCCTTGTTTTTACCTACTTGATAAGATCATCCCACTGCTTACTAAAGAGGGCAAAATAAATAAACAGGACCTCACTTCAGATTTGCAATCAGTTTACAATTTCTACAATGAGTCATTTGTCCTCAGACCAATTCTTTCCTAATACTTCTTTTCCAAGGATTTACCAATCATAACTTAATGCAACGCCGAAAAACAAACTTGTATTTTAGAAAATAACTTTCTGCTTGTAATTAGTGATGTAAACAATAAAATCCCGCAGACACACTCCACAATGAGTTCAAGAGAATAGAATTCTGTCAGTGAGAAGTTTCATGATTACAAGAACGTCAAATTATCTTTTGTTATCTGGAACAGATTGGTACAGACACTCCTTCTCATCTTTTTCTCCCAGACCCATTTTCCCATGGATTCAACTCCTTGGTTGAAAGGTCATATTTTCAACACTGTTTGGCCAATTTCCTAAAAGGTGCAATTAATGGACATTGCAAAGACAGACAGATTAAAATTTAACATCCCAGGGGTGCAGTAAAATGCTGCTGGTTCCTGACATACAGATCCCACATAACATGGGGTGTCATCAGGGTAAACCTACTAGATGCACCAAGACTAAGCAACGTTCCCTCACCAATATTCAAGCAGCTACACTTCAAAACTAATAGCTGTAAAACACTTTGGGACATTCTGAGGTCTCCAGACGTGCTATTGAAAGGCAGACACATCTTCAAGATGACAACACCTTATTTCTCAGTGTTCTGTGTCCAGAAAACAGAGGCTCTCAGAAAAGGAACCTGGCTGCAAAATCTGAAGAAAATTAAGGAGCATAATGAACATCAAAAGTCAACGTTTATGATGGTCATGAATAGTTTTGGTGATTTGGTGAGTGACGTCTTGGTTAAGGTGGCCTATTGGTTACATACATAATCCAGTGCTTAGAACTTAAATTCTACCAGGACAAGCTGAGAAATGAAACTCGACAGAATCGGGGATTTGTTGGTTAGTGTCGGATAAATGCATTCATGCTTTTATTGTGAAAGCCCAGCACAAGAATGGGGATCTGCTACATAAACCTGACGGAGTCACATATCATTCTGTCCTATACTACATAATTGGCTCTTAATGTTCTCAAGTCAGCTACTCAGGTCAACTCAGGTCAATGAGCAATAAATACCCCATGTGGTTAATCCAAGATGGAGGACAGGAAAAAAATTGTGGCTGTAAGAACTGTTCCTTTTATGAGATTTTTCAGTGTTGGAGCTGATTTCCTCAAATTCTAGGAGCAGTAGTTAGTGTTTAATAAGCTGTTATATTGTTTTAGAACTTTGGAAAAAAAGAGATCGAAACAACAGCACTTGTAAAAGGAAGAAGAGAGACAGATAGCGACGACGTGGGAGGTGAAACAATCGGAGAAATCAGTCAGCACAACTGTCTGACCCAGCAATGAACCTGCACAGCTGACTGCCTCTGCTGTTTGGTTTCAAGTATCTTTGGACATCAGAGTTCTTCTAAGAAAAATAAAGAGTGAAGTTCACAGCTAACCTGTTTAGGGGAGCTCACAGCATGGGAACAGCTCAGTGGCTAGGTTTTAAAGTGTTATCTCACTTTTTTAAAATATAAATCTACAACAGTGAGTACAGTGGTTTTATTTTTGATTAAATGTTTTTGTTGAGGTCTGTCTCTTGATTAAACTTTTAAAATATAAAACATAGATACTAATTTGGCCTGGAGAAGTGTTTTTACATCAGGAAGACTGGGCTATTTTCTGGGTCTGCAGATTGTTAAGGTGCAAAGGCGGCCTTTAGTAGAGTGATGTGCTCTTCCTGTCGGATGTGGAAGATTAGAGAGAGTTTCCATGTTACTGATGATTATATCTGCATGAAGTGTGTCTGGTTGATAATCTTATTGGATCGCATGGAGCAGTTGGAATGGCAGCTAGAGGCAATGAAGAGTTTACAGAAGCAAGGAGGGTGTGATAGATGGTAGTTGCAGGAAGGGAGATAAACCACAGATACATTCAGGTTGATAGATTACCTCCAGGAAACGTAGGCGAGGGAGGCAGGTAGTGCAGGCATCTCCTGTGGCTATCCCCAACTTGAACAAGTATGCTGTTTTGGAAAATTAGGGAATGATGGACTCATAGCTGTATGTAGTACTGACAGCCAGGTTTCTGGTACCGAACATCATAGCAGTTACTAACATGTGGCTCAGGGGTGGACAGGACTGGCAGTTTAATGTTCCAAGGTATAGATGCGATCAGAAGAATAGAAAGGGGGCAAGGGAGGAGGGGGATTGGCATTCTTGATCAAGGTTTAGTTAGCTGTACTTAGGGAAGGTATTCCAGGGAATATGTCCAGGGAAGTTATTTGAGTGGAACTGAGAAATAAACAAAGGGATGATCATCTTACAGGGACTGTACTATAGACCCTCCAATAGTCAGTGGGAAAATAGAGAAAATAACTTGTAAGGAGATCTCAGTTATTTGTCAGAATAATAGGGTGGTTATTGTAGGAGGCTGTAACTTTCCAAAAGTAGATTGGGACTGCCATAGTGTTAAGGGCTTAGATGGACAGGATTTTGTTAAGTGTCTACAAGAAAATGTTCTGAGTCAGGATGTGGATGTACCGACTCGAGAAGGTGCAAAACATGACCTACTCTTGAGCAATAAGGCAGAGCAGGTGACTGAGGTGTCAGTGGGGAAGCACTTTGGGGCCAATGTCCAAAATTCTACTGGTTTTGAAATAGAGATGGAAAAGGATCGATCGAATCTAAAAGTCAAAATTCTAAATTGCAGGAAGGGTGATTTTGATGGAATTTGGCAAGAACTTTCAAAAGGTGAATGGGGGCAGATGTTCACAGGTAAGGGACAGTAGGACATTGCAAAACCTTGATAAATGAGATGACGAGAGTCCAGGGACAGTATATTCCTGTTAGGGTGAAAGGAAAGGCTGGTAGGTGTAGGGAATGCTGATGAATTGAGAAATTGAGGCTTTAGCTAAGAGAAAGAAGGAAGATTATGTCAGGTATAGACAGCAGGGACAGAGTGGATGCCTAGAAGATTATAAAGGCAGTAGGAGTACACTTCAAAGGGAAATCAGGAAGGCAAAAAGGGGACATGAAGTAGCTTTGGTAAATAGGTGACTGGGAGGTCAGGTTGGCCTCTTCAGGCACTGCTGAAATGCTCGCTTAAACGTTCCCTTAGTTAACATTTGGTGTCTCCGATGTAGAGAAAACCACATCGGGAGCACCAGATACAGTAAACTAGGTTGGAGGCGAGGCAGGTGAACCCCTGTCTCACATGGAAGGATTGTTTAGGGCCCTGGATGGAGGTGTGTTGGGGGGGGGGGGTGTAACTGCAGGTTTTGCATCTTTTACGGTTACAGGGGAAGGTCCCTGGGGATTCGGGGGGTCGGTGGGGAGAGTGGTGCAAACAAAGGATTGGCGAAGGGAGTAGTCCTTGCGGAAGGCAGAAATGGGTGGGGAGACGAAGATGTTCTTGGTGTTGGGGTCTAGTTGGAGTTGGCAGAAGTGTTTAAGGATATACATTGGATGCAGAGACTGATCGGGTGGGAGGCGAGGAGTGGGGGACTCTGTCTTTGTGGTGGTTGGAAGGGTGGGGGTTTAAAGCAGTGGAGCAGGGAATGGAGTAAGTGCAGAGGATGGCTGTCTGGATGACAGAGGGGGAAAAGCATGTTGTTCAAAATGAGTGGACGTCTGGGATGCTTGCGAGTGGAAGGTCTCCTCATCTGAGGAGATGCAACAAAGGCAGAGGAATTGGAAAAATGGGATAGCATTCTTGCAGGCTACTGGGGTGGGTGGAGGTATTGTCCAGGTAGTTATGCGAGTCTGTGGGTTTATAGTAAAAGTCCATGGTGGGTAAGTTGTTGGAGGGAATCTGGAGGGATAGGATTTACATGTATTTGGAAATGCAAAAACTGATTAGGGACAGTCAACATGGCTTTGTGCGTGGGAAATCACAACTCATTAACTTGATTGAGTTTTTTAAAGAAGTAATTAAGGGGATTTATGAGTGGTGGACGTGATCTATATAGACTTCAGTATGGCATTCGACAAGTTTGCTCATGGTAGATTGGTTAGCAAGGTTAGATCTCATGGAATATAGTGAGAATTAGCCATTTGGATACAGACTGGCTCAAAGGAAGCAGACAGATGGTGGTGGTGGAGGCTTGCTTGTCAGATTGGAGGACTGTGACAAGTGGAATGCCACAAGGATCGGTGCTGGGTCCACTGCTTTTCATTATTTATATAAATGGTTTGGATGCGAACATAGGAGGTTCATAAGTTTGCAGATGACACCAAAATTGGAGGTGTAGTGGACAATGAAGAAGGTTACCTCATAGTACAATATGACCTTGATCAGATAGGTAAATGGGCTGAGGAGTGTCAGATAGAGTTTAATTCAGATAAATGTGAGGTGTTGCATTTTGTAAAGGCAAATCAGGGCAGGACTTATACACTTAATAGTAAGGTCCTGGGGAGTGTTGCTAAATAAAGACAGCTTGGAGTGGAGGTTCATAGATCCTTGAAAGTGGGCTCCCTGGTTGATAGAATAGTGAAGATGGCATTTGGTATGCTTGCTTTTATTGGTCAGTGCATTGAGAATAGGAGTTGGCAGATCATGTTGTGGCTGTAAAGAACAGTGATTAGTCCACTTTTGGAATCATGCATGCAGTAGGAAGAATGTTGTGAAACGTGAAAGGATTCAGAAAAGATTTATAAGGATGTTGCCAGGGTAGGGAGGTTTGAGCTATAGGGAGAGGCTGAATAGAATGGGGCTGTTTTCCCTGGAGCATCGGAGGCTGAGGGGTGATCTTATAGAGGTTTATAAAATCACGAGGGGCATGGATAGATTGAATAGCCAAGGTCTTTTCCCCAGACTGGGAGAGTTCAAGACTAGAGGACATATGTTTAAGGTGAGAGGGGAAAGATTTGAATGGGATCTGAAGGACTATATTTTCATGCAGACAGTGGTGCAAGTATGGAATGAGTTGCCAGAGGAAGTGGTGGAGGCTGGTACAATTACAACATTGAAAAGGCACTTGGATGTATAGAAAAGGGTTAGAGGGATATGGCCCAAGTGCTGGAAAATGGGACTAGATTAATTTATGATATAAGGTCGGCATGGATGAAATGGACTGAAGGAATTGTTTCTGTTCTGTACATCTCTATGACTTTCTGACTCCAAATGTTGTTTTAACAGCATTGTTTATATCTTGAGGGCCCACATGTTCAAGTAACAAATCACCACAAAATCTGCTTTTTGTAATGCATTTACAAGATGAAGACATTGCTGGCTGGGCCAGAATGTTTTGCCAGAGGCTAGTTAAGAGTCAACCACATTGCTATAAGTCTGGAATCATATGTAGTCCCGACCAGGTGAGGATGGCAGTTTTCTTTTCTAAAGGATATTAGTGAACCAGTTGCATTTCTTTTCGGACAATGGTTTCATAATCATCATTCAATTTGGAACTCCAAATTTCTGTTGAATTCAAATTCTGCCATCTACCATGAAGACTTTCAAACCTAGGCCCCCAGAACATTACCTGAGTCTTTGGATTAACTGTCCAGTGATAATACCACTAGGCAACAACCTCCACCCATAGCTACCATGATCCAGAGTGATGAAATGTGAGAGAAACACAAGCTTAGATTTTGACCTGAGATCAAATGTTTGGACATAGCATAGTGCAAAAAAAAAAAATCAAGGCGCAGATACAAATGTTGTCCTGTCTTTATAATAGAATACTGCATCCCAAACAGCATCATTTACAAAGCTGAAAATGTGTTGCTGGAAAAGCGCAGGAAGTCTTCCAGCAACACATTTTCAGCTCTGATCTCTAGCATTTGCAGTCCTCACTTTCTCCTCGAGCATCATGTACAAACACCAGAAAGAATTGGTGCAGTTTCCTGGTCAATGTTGACTTTCCAGATAGCATTAGCAGAAGACTATCTGATCATTTACCACATTACTGTCCATGCAATTTCCTATGCACAAATTGGCAGCTGTGTTTCCTAAATCCCTATTGCATTCGATGGCCTGAGTCTGTGAGACATACTGTAGAAAATCTAATTCTTTCTTTTTCTTCAGACACTAAAAGAATTTGCTGAATTATTAAACACATATGAGAGGAAAGCTGTGCCAATGAATAACCAGACACGAGAGCCAATGAAAGCTCGACACTATTACCGTATTCCAGAGAGTGTGGACTGGCGCACAGCTGGTTAAGTTACCCAACCAAAGAACCAGGTTCCTAATCTTCTTATTTGTTTCTACCATGCATGAGTATTGCTTCAAAATTCCTCAATCATTATTGTATTATTGTTTGGATCAGTAATGTGTCCTTATTCTAAGAGTAGGGAAATTCCACAGCAGAATAGTGTCGTTGAGGAAGAAATACTGTTCTGTGCAACAAAATGTAGACTCCCGAAGGCTACATTGATAGCAAGATTCAGGAAAACTCTTCAGGGCTGGATAACAATTTGCAGTGGTAGTTGAAGGTTGTAGTTGTAAATCTGTAGTTGTCATGGTCCATGTAGGTATTGACAATATAGACAGGACTAAGAAAGATTTGTGCTGAGGGATTGCAAACTGCTCAAAGCTAAATAAAAGAGCAGAACCAAATGGAATTTTTGTCAGGTTACTATCGGAGCCAGGTGCAAATTGGTGTAGGGTAAATAAGTTTCAAGAGATAAATATGTGATTCAAAGATTGTTATGGGAGCAATGGGCTCTGTACATGGGATTCTGGCTCCAGTATTGGGTAAAGACAGCGCTGTGTTGTGGGGACAGGATTCATTTGAACCAGACTTTGGGACTGCTGTCCTAGTGAATAGTATAACTAGGGTGTGAACTAACTAATTCGTTGAGGGTGGTTTCAATTGTAGGGGAGTTTCAAAAGTCGAAAAAATTCAAACAGAGGTGCGGGAATAAAGTATCAAAACCTAGTGGTAGGCCATAGGATTGGGATTTTTTTAGAAACCAGCAGTAGATGATCAAACGGCTAATAAAGGTAGAGAACATTTACTATGAATGTAAATTGGATAAATATAACAAAATAGATAGCAAGAATGCTTATGGGCATATAATCAGCAAGCAAGTGACTGAACTAAGTGTGTGGAAGATGTGACTAAATAATTTCAGGGAAACTACAGATGGTTGAAACCCATATTTTGAACTTCATGATCAAGGACACGATAAATAGCCCAAAGTTAACAGATAAGCGAAGTGCTAATTTGAGGACAGATCTGGCAATAATCTGTATCATGAGGAAAAAAGCATTGAACAAACGAATTGGATAAAAGTCAGACAATTTGCCAGAACCTGATGGCTTACATCCAAGGGTTTTAAAGGAAGTGGCTGCAGAGATAATGGAGGCACTGTTTTTAATTTAGTAAAGTGTGAGGCCATGCACTTTGGTAGGAAGAACCAAAAAGCTGGCTATTATTTAAATGGAGAGACAGTCTAAAAAGACCAGCATTGAAGGATTTTGGAGTTCTCAAAACAAAAGCAGTTAGTGTTTGGGTTCAGCAAGTAATTAAAAAGGGAAATAGAATTTGGCTTTTATTGATGGTAACTTGGAATTAAAATTAAGGAATTCTTATTATAACTGTACAGGCTGTTGGAAAGGCTGCATCTGGAGAACTGTGTACAGTTTTGACCCTTGTGTTTCAGAAAAGCTAATGTATAGCATTAGAGGCTGCTCAAGAGAGATTCACAAGGTATATTCTTGGGATATAGCGTTTGATTTATAATGAACGGTTAAATGGGTTAGGTTTTTTTTCATTAGAGTTAAGGATGATCTTGTTGAATCATACAAATTCTGTGGGAGCTTGAAAGGGTGAAAGTTGAGAAGATGATTCCACTACTGGTGGACACAGTTACATAATAAGGGAGGCACTCATGTAGAACGAAGAAGTGAAAGCATTTCTTCTCCCAGAATGTATGGAGAATGCAGTCCAAAGAGCTGCAAAGATAGCGAACTAAAAGTATCGAAAGAGGTGGTGAGTCGATTTTTGAAATATCAGGAAGTTGAGATCTATGAGGAGCTGGTATGAAAAAGGAACCGAGTTGTGATACATAGCACTTCCGATCTTGTTGGAAAAGAGGACTTAGGAGACTTCTCACACTCCTATTTCCCCTGTTCATCTGATGCCGAGAGTGTTGGATTTAACCAAAGAAACGAGAACACCATCCCATCTGATTGTAGTACGCTTACTTCACATAATGCGAAGCCCAAGCAAGGACTTGAACCCGGGACCCTCAGATTAAAGGACTGATGCTCTACCGACTGAGCTACCCGGGCTCGGGGCAAGCCAACGCCCTGCTGCGGCTTTTCCTGCCTGAGCTGGAAAAGACGTTCGCGCTTCACACTCTCGCGCAGCCATTCTGACACAATCCACACAATTCAGTAGGAAAGACGGGCAGCCCCGACTGTGCAGGGCCGATTCCAAACCGCTATCCCTCTTCATCACCCCCATTCCATTGCCGTCCCAACCTCTCTCTACTGTAACAACCCTCCTCAACACACACCTCTGGCACCATCAAAGCCATCAGCAAGCTTACAACACAGCACCGCCAAAGTAAGAACGGTGCTCATGAGACGGCCTCATCATCATCCCTCCAACACCACGCACAGTCCCTACCCCCAGCCTCCACTCTCTGCTCGACACAATCCACCCGAACACAAGCCGCTGGCACCGACACTCCCACACGCACTGCCACATCACCATCAGCTCCAAAACAAGGAAGATGTGCATGAAAGGTTCCGTTTGAAGTGTCTGACTTGATTTTAAAAAAGCAGACCATCGATGACAGCAGTGTCCATAAATCGAAGCTTCAGCACGTGCAAATAGAATCAGGATTTCACTGCTGCCTCCCAGCGGCACGGACCCTTGTCGGATTCGAGCCTCGGGCGACTACCTGTGTGCAGTTTGCACATTCTACCCGTGTCTGCGTGGATTTCGTCGGACGGATTCGGTTTCCTCCCACAGTCCAAAGGTGTGCAGGTCAGGTGTTCTGGCCATGCTAAATTGCCCATTGTTTTCAGGGATGTGTAGGTTCGGTGCATTTGTTCGGGGTAAATAGAGTCATGCGGTAGGGGTTTGGGTGTGTGGGGGATACTACTGGGAGAGTCGGGAGCCTGTTTCCACAGTCGAGGGATTCGATGCTAATTTCTGATTACGCACATTTGGATGACCTGAAAGAGATCAATTCAAACAGAAGCCACGCTTTGCGGGAGAAACACCGCGAGTTTGGCAGCAACTGCCACATTTCGGAAATGCAGGCAAAAGTGGCCTATTCTTGCTTCCCACCGCCACAATGTGAGGGCCATTCAGTCTGATTTGCTCGCACTACGCCTTCGCTGTTGTCCCGTGGCAGTGCAATTTAAAAGCGACCCGCCCGAGCAGGGACTTGAACCCTGGACCCTCTGATTAAGAGTCTGATACTCTACCGACTGAGCTACCCGGGCTCGCGGCAAACCAACCCCCTGCTGCGGCTTTTCCTGCTTGAGCTGGAAAAGACGTTCGCGCTTCACACTCTCGCGCAGCCATTCTGACACAATCCACACAATTCAGTAGGAAAGACGGGCAGCCCCGACTGTGCAGGGCCGATTCCAAACCGCTGTCTCTCTTCATCACCCCCATTCCATTGCCGCCCCGACCTCTCTACTGTAACAACCCTCCTCAACACACACCTCTGGCACCGTCAAAGCCATCAGCAAGCTTACAACACAGCACCGACAAAGTAAGAACGGTGCTCATGAGACGGCCTCATCATCATCCCTCCAACACCACGCACAGTCCCTACCCCCAGCATCCACTCTCTGCTCGACACAATCCACCCGAACACAAGCCGCAGGCACCGACACTCCCACACGCACTGCCACATCACCATCAGCTCCAAAACAAGGAAGATGTGCATGAAAGGTTCCGTTTGAAGTGTCTGACTTGATTTTAAAAAAGCAGACCATCGATGACAGCAGTGTCCATAAATCGAAGCTTCAGCACGTGCAAATAGAATCAGGATTTCACTGCTGCCTCCCAGCGCCACGGACCCTTGTCGGATTCGAGCCTCGGGCGACTACCTGTGTGCAGTTTGCACATTCTACCCGTGTCTGCGTGGATTTCGTCGGACGGATCCGGGTTCCTCCCACAGTCCAAAGGTGTGCAGGTCAGGTGTTCTGGCCATGCTAAATTGCCCATTATTTTCAGGGATGTGTAGGTTCGGTGCATTTGTTCGGGGTGAATAGAGTCATGCGGTAGGGGTTTGGGTGTGTGGGGGATACTACTGGGAGAGTCGGGAGCCTGTTTCCACAGTCGAGGGATTCGATGCTAATTTCTGATACGCACATTTGGAGGACCTGAAAGAGATCAATTCAAACAGAAGCCACGCTTTGCGGGAGAAACACCGCGAGTTTGGCAGCAACTGCCACATTTCGGAAATGCAGGCAAAAGTGGCCTGTGCTTGCTTCCCACCGCCACAATGTGAGGGCCATTCAGTCTGATTTGCTCGCACGACGCCTTCGCTGTTGTCCCGTGGCAGTGCAATTTAAAAGCGACCCGCCCGAGCAGGGACTTGAACCCTGGACACTCAGATTAAAAGTCTGATGCTCTACCGAATGAGCTACCCGGGCTCGTGGCAAGCCGCCGCCCTGCTGCGGCTTTTCCTGCTTGAGCTGGAAAAGACGTTCGCGCTTCACACTCTCGCGCAGCCATTCTGACACAATCCACACAATTCAGTAGGAAAGACGGGCAGCCCCGACTGTGCAGGGCCGATTCCAAACCGCTATCCCTCTTCATCACCCCCATTCCATTGCCGTCCCAACCTCTCTCTACTGTAACAACCCTCCTCAACACACACCTCTGGCACCATCAAAGCCATCAGCAAGCTGACAACACAGCACCGCCAAAGTCAGAACGGTGCTCATGAGACGGCCTCATCATCATCCCTCCAACACCACGCACAGTCCCTACCCCCAGCCTCCACTCTCTGCTCGACACAATCCACCCGAACACAAGCCGCTGGCACCGACACTCCCACACGCACTGCCACATCACCATCAGCTCCAAAACAAGGAAGATGTGCATGAAAGGTTCCGTTTGAAGTGTCTGACTTGATTTTAAAAAAGCAGACCATCGATGACAGCAGTGTCCATAAATCGAAGCTTCAGCACGTGCAAATAGAATCAGGATTTCACTGCTGCCTCCCAGCGGCACGGACCCTTGTCGGATTCGAGCCTCGGGCGACTACCTGTGTGCAGTTTGCACATTCTACCCGTGTCTGCGTGGATTTCGTCGGACGGATTCGGTTTCCTCCCACAGTCCAAAGGTGTGCAGGTCAGGTGTTCTGGCCATGCTAAATTGCCCATTGTTTTCAGGGATGTGTAGGTTCGGTGCATTTGTTCGGAGTAAATAGAGTCATGCGGTAGGGGTTTGGGTGTGTGGGGGATACGACTGGGAGAGTCGGGAGCCTGTTTCCACAGTCGAGGAATTCGATGCTAATTTCTGATTACGCACATTTGGAGGACCTGAAAGAGATCAATTCAAACAGAAGCCACGCTTTGCGGGAGAAACACCGCGAGTTTGGCAGCAACTGCCACATTTCGGAAATGCAGGCAAAAGTGGCCTGTGCTTGCTTCCCACCGCCACAATGTGAGGGCCATTCAGTCTGATTTGCTCGCACTACGCCTTCGCTGTTGTCCCGAGGCAGTGCAATTTAAAAGCGACCCGCCGCAGCAGGGACTTGAACCCTGGACCGTCAGATTAAAAGTCTGATGCTCTACCGACTGAGCTACCCGGGCTCGTGCCAAGCCGCCGCCCTGCTGCGGCTTTTCCTGCTTGAGCTGGAAAAGACGTTCGCGCTTCACACTCTCGCGCAGCCATTCTGACACAATCCACACAATTCAGTAGGAAAGACGGGCAGCCCCGACTGTGCAGGGCCGATTCCAAACCGCTGTCTCTCTTCATCACCCCCATTCCATTGCCGCCCCGACCTCTCTCTACTGTAACAACCCTCCTCAACACACACCTCTGGCACCGTCAAAGCCATCAGCAAGCTTACAACACAGCACCGCCAAAGTAAGAACGGTGCTCATGAGACGGCCTCATCATCATCCCTCCAACACCACGCACAGTCCCTACCCCCAGCCTCCACTCTCTGCTCGACACAATCCACCCGAACACAAGCCGCTGGCACCGACACTCCCACACGCACTGCCACATCACCATCAGCTCCAAAACAAGGAAGATGTGCATGGATGGTTCCGTTTGAAGTGTCTGACTTGATTTTAAAAAAGCAGACCATCGATGACAGCAGTGTCCATAAATCGAAGCTTCAGCACGTGCAAATAGAATCAGGATTTCACTGCTGCCTCCCAGCGCCACGGACCCTTGTCGGATTCGAGCCTCGGGCGACTACCTGTGTGCAGTTTGCACATTCTACCCGTGTCTGCGTGGATTTCGTCGGACGGATTCGGTTTCCTCCCACAGTCCAAAGGTGTGCAGGTCAGGTGTTCTGGCCATGCTAAATTGCCCATTGTTTTCAGGGATGTGTAGGTTCGGTGCATTTGTTCGGTGTAAATAGAGTCATGCGGTAGGGGTTTGGGTGTGTGGGGGATACTACTGGGAGAGTCGGGAGCCTGTTTCCACAGTCGAGGGATTCGATGCTAATTTCTGATTACGCACATTTGGATGACCTGAAAGAGATCAATTCAAACAGAAGCCACGCTTTGCGGGAGAAACACCGCGAGTTTGGCAGCAACTGCCACATTTCGGAAATGCAGGCAAAAGTGGCCTGTTCTTGCTTCCCACCGCCACAATGTGAGGGCCATTCAGTCTGATTTGCTCGCACTACGCCTTCGCTGTTGTCCCGTGGCAGTGCAATTTAAAAGCGACCCGCCCGAGCAGGGACTTGAACCCTGGACTCTCTGATTAAGAGTCTGATACTCTACCGACTGAGCTACCCGGGCTCGCGGCAAACCAACCCCCTGCTGCGGCTTTTCCTGCTTGAGCTGGAAAAGACGTTCGCGCTTCACACTCTCGCGCAGCCATTCTGACACAATCCACACAATTCAGTAGGAAAGACGGGCAGCCCCGACTGTGCAGGGCCGATTCCAAACCGCTGTCTCTCTTCATCACCCCCATTCCATTGCCGCCCCGACCTCTCTACTGTAACAACCCTCCTCAACACACACCTCTGGCACCGTCAAAGCCATCAGCAAGCTTACAACACAGCACCGACAAAGTAAGAACGGTGCTCATGAGACGGCCTCATCATCATCCCTCCAACACCACGCACAGTCCCTACCCCCAGCATCCACTCTCTGCTCGACACAATCCACCCGAACACAAGCCGCAGGCACCGACACTCCCACACGCACTGCCACATCACCATCAGCTCCAAAACAAGGAAGATGTGCATGAAAGGTTCCGTTTGAAGTGTCTGACTTGATTTTAAAAAAGCAGACCATCGATGACAGCAGTGTCCATAAATCGAAGCTTCAGCACGTGCAAATAGAATCAGGATTTCACTGCTGCCTCCCAGCGCCACGGACCCTTGTCGGATTCGAGCCTCGGGCGACTACCTGTGTGCAGTTTGCACATTCTACCCGTGTCTGCGTGGATTTCGTCGGACGGATCCGGTTTCCTCCCACAGTCCAAAGGTGTGCAGGTCAGGTGTTCTGGCCATGCTAAATTGCCCATTGTTTTCAGGGATGTGTAGGTTCGGTGCATTTGTTCGGGGTGAATAGAGTCATGCGGTAGGGGTTTGGGTGTGTGGGGGATACTACTGGGAGAGTCGGGAGCCTGTTTCCACAGTCGAGGGATTCGATGCTAATTTCTGATACGCACATTTGGAGGACCTGAAAGAGATCAATTCAAACAGAAGCCACGCTTTGCGGGAGAAACACCGCGAGTTTGGCAGCAACTGCCACATTTCGGAAATGCAGGCAAAAGTGGCCTGTGCTTGCTTCCCACCGCCACAATGTGAGGGCCATTCAGTCTGATTTGCTCGCACGACGCCTTCGCTGTTGTCCCGTGGCAGTGCAATTTAAAAGCGACCCGCCCGAGCAGGGACTTGAACCCTGGACACTCAGATTAAGAGTCTGATACTCTACCGACTGAGCTACCCGGGCTCGGGGCAAGCCAACGCCCTGCTGCGGCTTTTCCTGCTTGAGCTGGAAAAGACGTTCGCGCTTCACACTCTCGCGCAGCCATTCTGACACAATCCACACAATTCAGTAGGAAAGACGGGCAGCCCCGACTGTGCAGGGCCGATTCCAAACCGCTGTCTCTCTTCATCACCCCCATTCCATTGCCGCCCCGACCTCTCTACTGTAACAACCCTCCTCAACACACACCTCTGGCACCGTCAAAGCCATCAGCAAGCTTACAACACAGCACCGCCAAAGTAAGAACGGTGCTCATGAGACGGCCTCATCATCATCCCTCCAACACCACGCACAGTCCCTACCCCCAGCATCCACTCTCTGCTCGACACAATCCACCCGAACACAAGCCGCAGGCACCGACACTCCCACACGCACTGCCACATCACCATCAGCTCCAAAACAAGGAAGATGTGCATGAAAGGTTCCGTTTGAAGTGTCTGACTTGATTTTAAAAAAGCAGACCATCGATGACAGCAGTGTCCATAAATCGAAGCTTCAGCACGTGCAAATAGAATCAGGATTTCACTGCTGCCTCCCAGCGCCACGGACCCTTGTCGGATTCGAGCCTCGGGCGACTACCTGTGTGCAGTTTGCACATTCTACCCGTGTCTGCGTGGATTTCGTCGGACGGATCCGGTTTCCTCCCACAGTCCAAAGGTGTGCAGGTCAGGTGTTCTGACCATGCTAAATTGCCCATTGTTTTCAGGGATGTGTAGGTTCGGTGCATTTGTTCGGGGTAAATAGAGTCATGCGGTAGGGGTTTGGGTGTGTGGGGGATACTACTGGGAGAGTCGGGAGCCTGTTTCCACAGTCGAGGGATTCGATGCTAATTTCTGATTACGCACATTTGGATGACCTGAAAGAGATCAATTCAAACAGAAGCCACGCTTTGCGGGAGAAACACCGCGAGTTTGGCAGCAACTGCCACATTTCGGAAATGCAGGCAAAAGTGGCCTGTGCTTGCTTCCCACCGCCACAATGTGAGGGCCATTCAGTCTGATTTGCTCGCACTACGCCTTCGCTGTTGTCCCGTGGCAGTGCAATTTAAAAGCGACCCGCCCGAGCAGGGACTTGAACCCTGGACCCTCAGATTAAAAGTCTGATGCTCTACCGACTGAGCTACCCGGGCTCGTGGCAAGCCGCCGCCCTGCTGCGGCTTTTCCTGCTTGAGCTGGAAAAGACGTTCGCGCTTCACACTCTCGCGCAGCCATTCTGACACAATCCACACAATTCAGTAGGAAAGACGGGCAGCCCCGACTGTGCAGGGCCGATTCCAAACCGCTGTCTCTCTTCATCACCCCCATTCCATTGCCGCCCCGACCTCTCTACTGTAACAACCCTCCTCAACACACACCTCTGGCACCGTCAAAGCCATCAGCAAGCTTACAACACAGCACCGCCAAAGTAAGAACGGTGCTCATGAGACGGCCTCATCATCATCCCTCCAACACCACGCAGAGTCCCTACCCCCAGCATCCACTCTCTGCTCGACACAATCCACCCGAACACAAGCCGCAGGCACCGACACTCCCACACGCACTGCCACATCACCATCAGCGCCAAAACAAGGAAGATGTGCATGAAAGGTTCCGTTTGAAGTGTCTGACTTGATTTTAAAAAAGCAGACCATCGATGACAGCAGTGTCCATAAATCGAAGCTTCAGCACGTGCAAATAGAATCAGGATTTCACTGCTGCCTCCCAGCGCCACGGACCCTTGTCGGATTCGAGCCTCGGGCGACTCCCTGTGTGCAGTTTGCACATTCTACCCGTGTCTGCGTGGATTTCGTCGGACGGATCCGGTTTCCTCCCACAGTCCAAAGGTGTGCAGGTCAGGTGTTCTGACCATGCTAAATTGCCCATTGTTTTCAGGGATGTGTAGGTTCGGTGCATTTGTTCGGGGTAAATAGAGTCATGCGGTCGGGGTTTGGGTGTGTGGGGGATACTACTGGGAGAGTCGGGAGCCTGTTTCCACAGTCGAGGGATTCGATGCTAATTTCTGATTACGCACATTTGGAGGACCTGAAAGAGATCAATTCAAACAGAAGCCACGCTTTGCGGGAGAAACACCGCGAGTTTGGCAGCAACTGCCACATTTCGGAAATGCAGGCAAAAGTGGCCTGTGCTTGCTTCCCACCGCCACAATGTGAGGGCCATTCAGTCTGATTTGCTCGCACTACGCCTTCGCTGTTGTCCCGTGGCAGTGCAATTTAAAAGCGACCCGCCCGAGCAGGGACTTGAACCCTGGACCCTCAGATTAAAAGTCTGATGCTCTACCGACTGAGCTACCCGGGCTCGGGGCAAGCCAACGCCCTGCTGCGGCTTTTCCTGCTTGAGCTGGAAAAGACGTTCGCGCTTCACACTCTCGCGCAGCCATTCTGACACAATCCACACAATTCAGTAGGAAAGACGGGCAGCCCCGACTGTGCAGGGCCGATTCCAAACCGCTGTCTCTCTTCATCACCCCCATTCCATTGCCGCCCCGACCTCTCTACTGTAACAACCCTCCTCAACACACACCTCTGGCACCGTCAAAGCCATCAGCAAGCTTACAACACAGCACCGCCAAAGTAAGAACGGTGCTCATGAGACGGCCTCATCATCATCCCTCCAACACCACGCACAGTCCCTACCCCCAGCATCCACTCTCTGCTCGACACAATCCACCCGAACACAAGCCGCAGGCACCGACACTCCCACACGCACTGCCACATCACCATCAGCTCCAAAACAAGGAAGATGTGCATGAAAGGTTCCGTTTGAAGTGTCTGACTTGATTTTAAAAAAGCAGACCATCGATGACAGCAGTGTCCATAAATCGAAGCTTCAGCACGTGCAAATAGAATCAGGATTTCACTGCTGCCTCCCAGCGCCACGGACCCTTGTCGGATTCGAGCCTCGGGCGACTACCTGTGTGCAGTTTGCACATTCTACCCGTGTCTGCGTGGATTTCGTCGGACGGATCCGGTTTCCTCCCACAGTCCAAAGGTGTGCAGGTCAGGTGTTCTGACCATGCTAAATTGCCCATTGTTTTCAGGGATGTGTAGGTTCGGTGCATTTGTTCGGGGTAAATAGAGTCATGCGGTAGGGGTTTGGGTGTGTGGGGGATACTACTGGGAGAGTCGGGAGCCTGTTTCCACAGTCGAGGGATTCGATGCTAATTTCTGATTACGCACATTTGGATGACCTGAAAGAGATCAATTCAAACAGAAGCCACGCTTTGCGGGAGAAACACCGCGAGTTTGGCAGCAACTGCCACATTTCGGAAATGCAGGCAAAAGTGGCCTGTGCTTGCTTCCCACCGCCACAATGTGAGGGCCATTCAGTCTGATTTGCTCGCACTACGCCTTCGCTGTTGTCCCGTGGCAGTGCAATTTAAAAGCGACCCGCCCGAGCAGGGACTTGAACCCTGGACCCTCAGATTAAAAGTCTGATGCTCTACCGACTGAGCTACCCGGGCTCGTGGCAAGCCGCCGCCCTGCTGCGGCTTTTCCTGCTTGAGCTGGAAAAGACGTTCGCGCTTCACACTCTCGCGCAGCCATTCTGACACAATCCACACAATTCAGTAGGAAAGACGGGCAGCCCCGACTGTGCAGGGCCGATTCCAAACCGCTGTCTCTCTTCATCACCCCCATTCCATTGCCGCCCCGACCTCTCTACTGTAACAACCCTCCTCAACACACACCTCTGGCACCGTCAAAGCCATCAGCAAGCTTACAACACAGCACCGCCAAAGTAAGAACGGTGCTCATGAGACGGCCTCATCATCATCCCTCCAACACCACGCACAGTCCCTACCCCCAGCATCCACTCTCTGCTCGACACAATCCACCCGAACACAAGCCGCAGGCACCGACACTCCCACACGCACTGCCACATCACCATCAGCTCCAAAACAAGGAAGATGTGCATGAAAGGTTCCGTTTGAAGTGTCTGACTTGATTTTAAAAAAGCAGACCATCGATGACAGCAGTGTCCATAAATCGAAGCTTCAGCACGTGCAAATAGAATCAGGATTTCACTGCTGCCTCCCAGCGCCACGGACCCTTGTCGGATTCGAGCCTCGGGCGACTACCTGTGTGCAGTTTGCACATTCTACCCGTGTCTGCGTGGATTTCGTCGGACGGATCCGGTTTCCTCCCACAGTCCAAAGGTGTGCAGGTCAGGTGTTCTGACCATGCTAAATTGCCCATTGTTTTCAGGGATGTGTAGGTTCGGTGCATTTGTTCGGGGTAAATAGAGTCATGCGGTAGGGGTTTGGGTGTGTGGGGGATACTACTGGGAGAGTCGGGAGCCTGTTTCCACAGTCGAGGGATTCGATGCTAATTTCTGATTACGCACATTTGGATGACCTGAAAGAGATCAATTCAAACAGAAGCCACGCTTTGCGGGAGAAACACCGCGAGTTTGGCAGCAACTGCCACATTTCGGAAATGCAGGCAAAAGTGGCCTGTGCTTGCTTCCCACCGCCACAATGTGAGGGCCATTCAGTCTGATTTGCTCGCACTACGCCTTCGCTGTTGTCCCGTGGCAGTGCAATTTAAAAGCGACCCGCCCGAGCAGGGACTTGAACCCTGGACCGTCAGATTAAAAGTCTGATGCTCCACCGACTGAGCTACCCGGGCTCGTGCCAAGCCGCCGCCCTGCTGCGGCTTTTCCTGCTTGAGCTGGAAAAGACGTTCGCGCTTCACACTCTCGCGCAGCCATTCTGACACAATCCACACAATTCAGTAGGAAAGACGGGCAGCCCCGACTGTGCAGGGCCGATTCCAAACCGCTGTCTCTCTTCATCACCCCCATTCCATTGCCGCCCCGACCTCTCTCTACTGTAACAACCCTCCTCAACACACACCTCTGGCACCGTCAAAGCCATCAGCAAGCTTACAACACAGCACCGCCAAAGTAAGAACGGTGCTCATGAGACGGCCTCATCATCATCCCTCCAACACCACGCACAGTCCCTACCCCCAGCATCCACTCTCTGCTCGACACAATCCACCCGAACACAAGCCGCAGGCACCGACACTCCCACACGCACTGCCACATCACCATCAGCTCCAAAACAAGGAAGATGTGCATGAAAGGTTCCGTTTGAAGTGTCTGACTTGATTTTAAAAAAGCAGACCATCGATGACAGCAGTGTCCATAAATCGAAGCTTCAGCACGTGCAAATAGAATCAGGATTTCACTGCTGCCTCCCAGCGCCACGGACCCTTGTCGGATTCGAGCCTCGGGCGACTCCCTGTGTGCAGTTTGCACATTCTACCCGTGTCTGCGTGGATTTCGTCGGACGGATCCGGTTTCCTCCCACAGTCCAAAGGTGTGCAGGTCAGGTGTTCTGGCCATGCTAAATTGCCCATTGTTTTCAGGGATGTGTAGGTTCGGTGCATTTGTTCGGGGTAAATAGAGTCATGCGGTAGGGGTTTGGGTGTGTGGGGGATACTACTGGGAGAGTCGGGAGCCTGTTTCCACAGTCGAGGGATTCGATGCTAATTTCTGATACGCACATTTGGAGGACCTGAAAGAGATCAATTCAAACAGAAGCCACGCTTTGCGGGAGAAACACCGCGAGTTTGGCAGCAACTGCCACATTTCGGAAATGCAGGCAAAAGTGGCCTGTGCTTGCTTCCCACCGCCACAATGTGAGGGCCATTCAGTCTGATTTGCTCGCACTTCGCCTTCGCTGTTGTCCCGTGGCAGTGCAATTTAAAAGCGACCCGCCGCAGCAGGGACTTGAACCCTGGACCGTCAGATTAAAAGTCTGATGCTCTACCGACTGAGCTACCCGGGCTCGTGCCAAGCCGCCGCCCTGCTGCGGCTTTTCCTGCTTGAGCTGGAAAAGACGTTCGCGCTTCACACTCTCGCGCAGCCATTCTGACACAATCCACACAATTCAGTAGGAAAGACGGGCAGCCCCGACTGTGCAGGGCCGATTCCAAACCGCTGTCTCTCTTCATCACCCCCATTCCATTGCCGCCCCGACCTCTCTCTACTGTAACAACCCTCCTCAACACACACCTCTGGCACCGTCAAAGCCATCAGCAAGCTTACAACACAGCACCGCCAAAGTAAGAACGGTGCTCATGAGACGGCCTCATCATCATCCCTCCAACACCACGCACAGTCCCTACCCCCAGCATCCACTCTCTGCTCGACACAATCCACCCGAACACAAGCCGCAGGCACCGACACTCCCACACGCACTGCCACATCACCATCAGCTCCAAAACAAGGAAGATGTGCATGAAAGGTTCCGTTTGAAGTGTCTGACTTGATTTTTGAAAAGCAGACCATCGATGACAGCAGTGTCCATAAATCGAAGCTTCAGCACGTGCAAATAGAATCAGGATTTCACTGCTGCCTCCCAGCGCCACGGACCCTTGTCGGATTCGAGCCTCGGGCGACTCCCTGTGTGCAGTTTGCACATTCTACCCGTGTCTGCGTGGATTTCGTCGGACGGATCCGGTTTCCTCCCACAGTCCAAAGGTGTGCAGGTCAGGTGTTCTGGCCATGCTAAATTGCCCATTGTTTTCAGGGATGTGTAGGTTCGGTGCATTTGTTCGGGGTAAATAGAGTCATGCGGTAGGGGTTTGGGTGTGTGGGGGATACTACTGGGAGAGTCGGGAGCCTGTTTCCACAGTCGAGGGATTCGATGCTAATTTCTGATACGCACATTTGGAGGACCTGAAAGAGATCAATTCAAACAGAAGCCACGCTTTGCGGGAGAAACACCGCGAGTTTGGCAGCAACTGCCACATTTCGGAAATGCAGGCAAAAGTGGCCTGTGCTTGCTTCCCACCGCCACAATGTGAGGGCCATTCAGTCTGATTTGCTCGCACTTCGCCTTCGCTGTTGTCCCGTGGCAGTGCAATTTAAAAGCGACCCGCCGCAGCAGGGACTTGAACCCTGGACCGTCAGATTAAAAGTCTGATGCTCTACCGACTGAGCTACCCGGGCTCGTGGCAAGCCGCCGCCCTGCTGCGGCTTTTCCTGCTTGAACTGGAAAAGACGTTCGCGCTTCACACTCTCGCGCAGCCATTCTGACACAATCCACACAATTCAGTAGGAAAGACGGGCAGCCCCGACTGTGCAGGGCCGATTCCAAACCGCTGTCTCTCTTCATCACCCCCATTCCATTGCCGCCCCGACCTCTCCCTACTGTAACAACCCTCCTCAACACACACCTCTGGCACCGTCAAAGCCATCAGCAAGCTTACAACACAGCACCGCCAAAGTAAGAACGGTGCTCATGAGACGGCCTCATCATCATCCCTCCAACACCACGCACAGTCCCTACCCCCAGCATCCACTCTCTGCTCGACACAATCCACCCGAACACAAGCCGCAGGCACCGACACTCCCACACGCACTGCCACATCACCATCAGCTCCAAAACAAGGAAGATGTGCATGAAAGGTTCCGTTTGAAGTGTCTGACTTGATTTTAAAAAAGCAGACCATCGATGACAGCAGTGTCCATAAATCGAAGCTTCAGCACGTGCAAATAGAATCAGGATTTCACTGCTGCCTCCCAGCGCCACGGACCCTTGTCGGATTCGAGCCTCGGGCGACTACCTGTGTGCAGTTTGCACATTCTACCCGTGTCTGCGTGGATTTCGTCGGACGGATCCGGTTTCCTCCCACAGTCCAAAGGTGTGCAGGTCAGGTGTTCTGACCATGCTAAATTGCCCATTGTTTTCAGGGATGTGTAGGTTCGGTGCATTTGTTCGGGGTAAATAGAGTCATGCGGTAGGGGTTTGGGTGTGTGGGGGATACTACTGGGAGAGTCGGGAGCCTGTTTCCACAGTCGAGGGATTCGATGCTAATTTCTGATTACGCACATTTGGATGACCTGAAAGAGATCAATTCAAACAGAAGCCACGCTTTGCGGGAGAAACACCGCGAGTTTGGCAGCAACTGCCACATTTCGGAAATGCAGGCAAAAGTGGCCTGTGCTTGCTTCCCACCGCCACAATGTGAGGGCCATTCAGTCTGATTTGCTCGCACTACGCCTTCGCTGTTGTCCCGTGGCAGTGCAATTTAAAAGCGACCCGCCCGAGCAGGGACTTGAACCCGGGACCCTCAGATTAAAAGTCTGATGCTCTACCGACTGAGCTACCCGGGCTCGTGGCAAGCCGCCGCCCTGCTGCGGCTTTTCCTGCTTGAGCTGGAAAAGACGTTCGCGCTTCACACTCTCGCGCAGCCATTCTGACACAATCCACACAATTCAGTAGGAAAGACGGGCAGCCCCGACTGTGCAGGGCCGATTCCAAACCGCTGTCTCTCTTCATCACCCCCATTCCATTGCCGCCCCGACCTCTCCCTACTGTAACAACCCTCCTCAACACACACCTCTGGCACCGTCAAAGCCATCAGCAAGCTTACAACACAGCACCGCCAAAGTAAGAACGGTGCTCATGAGACGGCCTCATCATCATCCCTCCAACACCACGCACAGTCCCTACCCCCAGCATCCACTCTCTGCTCGACACAATCCACCCGAACACAAGCCGCAGGCACCGACACTCCCACACGCACTGCCACATCACCATCAGCTCCAAAACAAGGAAGATGTGCATGAAAGGTTCCGTTTGAAGTGTCTGACTTGATTTTAAAAAAGCAGACCATCGATGACAGCAGTGTCCATAAATCGAAGCTTCAGCACGTGCAAATAGAATCAGGATTTCACTGCTGCCTCCCAGCGCCACGGACCCTTGTCGGATTCGAGCCTCGGGCGACTCCCTGTGTGCAGTTTGCACATTCTACCCGTGTCTGCGTGGATTTCGTCGGACGGATCCGGTTTCCTCCCACAGTCCAAAGGTGTGCAGGTCAGGTGTTCTGGCCATGCTAAATTGCCCATTGTTTTCAGGGATGTGTAGGTTCGGTGCATTTGTTCGGGGTAAATAGAGTCATGCGGTAGGGGTTTGGGTGTGTGGGGGATACTACTGGGAGAGTCGGGAGCCTGTTTCCACAGTCGAGGGATTCGATGCTAATTTCTGATACGCACATTTGGAGGACCTGAAAGAGATCAATTCAAACAGAAGCCACGCTTTGCGGGAGAAACACCGCGAGTTTGGCAGCAACTGCCACATTTCGGAAATGCAGGCAAAAGTGGCCTGTGCTTGCTTCCCACCGCCACAATGTGAGGGCCATTCAGTCTGATTTGCTCGCACTTCGCCTTCGCTGTTGTCCCGTGGCAGTGCAATTTAAAAGCGACCCGCCGCAGCAGGGACTTGAACCCTGGACCGTCAGATTAAAAGTCTGATGCTCTACCGACTGAGCTACCCGGGCTCGTGGCAAGCCGCCGCCCTGCTGCGGCTTTTCCTGCTTGAACTGGAAAAGACGTTCGCGCTTCACACTCTCGCGCAGCCATTCTGACACAATCCACACAATTCAGTAGGAAAGACGGGCAGCCCCGACTGTGCAGGGCCGATTCCAAACCGCTGTCTCTCTTCATCACCCCCATTCCATTGCCGCCCCGACCTCTCCCTACTGTAACAACCCTCCTCAACACACACCTCTGGCACCGTCAAAGCCATCAGCAAGCTTACAACACAGCACCGCCAAAGTAAGAACGGTGCTCATGAGACGGCCTCATCATCATCCCTCCAACACCACGCACAGTCCCTACCCCCAGCATCCACTCTCTGCTCGACACAATCCACCCGAACACAAGCCGCAGGCACCGACACTCCCACACGCACTGCCACATCACCATCAGCTCCAAAACAAGGAAGATGTGCATGAAAGGTTCCGTTTGAAGTGTCTGACTTGATTTTATAAAAGCAGACCATCGATGACAGCAGTGTCCATAAATCGAAGCTTCAGCACGTGCAAATAGAATCAGGATTTCACTGCTGCCTCCCAGCGCCACGGACCCTTGTCGGATTCGAGCCTCGGGCGACTCCCTGTGTGCAGTTTGCACATTCTACCCGTGTCTGCGTGGATTTCGTCGGACGGATCCGGTTTCCTCCCACAGTCCAAAGGTGTGCAGGTCAGGTGTTCTGGCCATGCTAAATTGCCCATTGTTTTCAGGGATGTGTAGGTTCGGTGCATTTGTTCGGGGTAAATAGAGTCATGCGGTAGGGGTTTGGGTGTGTGGGGGATACTACTGGGAGAGTCGGGAGCCTGTTTCCACAGTCGAGGGATTCGATGCTAATTTCTGATTACGCACATTTGGAGGACCTGAAAGAGATCAATTCAAACAGAAGCCACGCTTTGCGGGAGAAACACCGCGAGTTTGGCAGCAACTGCCACATTTCGGAAATGCAGGCAAAAGTGGCCTGTGCTTGCTTCCCACCGCCACAATGTGAGGGCCATTCAGTCTGATTTGCTCGCACGACGCCTTCGCTGTTGTCCCGTGGCAGTGCAATTTAAAAGCGACCCGCCCGAGCAGGGACTTGAACCCTGGACACTCAGATTAAAAGTCTGATGCTCTACCGAATGAGCTACCCGGGCTCGCGGCAAGCCGCCGCCCTGCTGCGGCTTTTCCTGCTTGAGCTGGAAAAGACGTTCGCGCTTCACACTCTCGCGCAGCCATTCTGACACAATCCACACAATTCAGTAGGAAAGACGGGCAGCCCCGACTGTGCAGGGCCGATTCCAAACCGCTGTCTCTCTTCATCACCCCCATTCCATTGCCGCCCCGACCTCTCCCTACTGTAACAACCCTCCTCAACACACATCTCTGGCACCGTCAAAGACATCAGCAAGCTTACAACACAGCACCGCCAAAGTAAGAACGGTGCTCATGAGACTGCCTCATCATCATCCCTCCAACACCACGCACAGTCCCTACCCCCAGCATCCACTCTCTGCTCGACACAATCCACCCGAACACAAGCCGCAGGCACCGACACTCCCACACGCACTGCCACATCACCATCAGCTCCAAAACAAGGAAGATGTGCATGAAAGGTTCCGTTTGAAGTGTCTGACTTGATTTTATAAAAGCAGACCATCGATGACAGCAGTGTCCATAAATCGAAGCTTCAGTACGTGCAAATAGAATCAGGATTTCACTGCTGCCTCCCAGCGCCACGGACCCTTGTCGGATTCGAGCCTCGGGCGACTACCTGTGTGCAGTTTGCACATTCTACCCGTGTCTGCGTGGATTTCGTCGGACGGATCCGGTTTCCTCCCACAGTCCAAAGGTGTGCAGGTCAGGTGTTCTGACCATGCTAAATTGCCCATTGTTTTCAGGGATGTGTAGGTTCGGTGCATTTGTTCGGGGTAAATAGAGTCATGCGGTAGGGGTTTGGGTGTGTGGGGGATACTACTGGGAGAGTCGGGAGCCTGTTTCCACAGTCGAGGGATTCGATGCTAATTTCTGATTACGCACATTTGGAGGACCTGAAAGAGATCAATTCAAACAGAAGCCACGCTTTGCGGGAGAAACACCGCGAGTTTGGCAGCAACTGCCACATTTCGGAAATGCAGCCTGTGCTTGCTTCCCACCGCCACAATGTGAGGGCCATTCAGTCTGATTTGCTCGCACTACGCCTTCGCTGTTGTCCCGTGGCAGTGCAATTTAAAAGCGACCCGCCCGAGCAGGGACTTGAACCCTGGACCGTCAGATTAAAAGTCTGATGCTCTACCGACTGAGCTACCCGGGCTCGTGGCAAGCCGCCGCCCTGCTGCGGCTTTTCCTGCTTGAGCTGGAAAAGACGTTCGCGCTTCACACTCTCGCGCAGCCATTCTGACACAATCCACACAATTCAGTAGGAAAGTCGGGCAGCCCCGACTGTGCAGGGCCGATTCCAAACCGCTGTCTCTCTTCATCACCCCCATTCCATTGCCGCCCCGACCTCTCTACTGTAACAACCCTCCTCAACACACACCTCTGGCACCGTCAAAGCCATCAGCAAGCTTACAACACAGCACCGCCAAAGTAAGAACGGTGCTCATGAGACGGCCTCATCATCATCCCTCCAACACCACGCACAGTCCCTACCCCCAGCATCCACTCTCTGCTCGACACAATCCACCCGAACACAAGCCGCAGGCACCGACACTCCCACACGCACTGCCACATCACCATCAGCTCCAAAACAAGGAAGATGTGCATGAAAGGTTCCGTTTGAAGTGTCTGACTTGATTTTAAAAAAGCAGACCATCGATGACAGCAGTGTCCATAAATCGAAGCTTCAGCACGTGCAAATAGAATCAGGATTTCACTGCTGCCTCCCAGCGCCACGGACCCTTGTCGGATTCGAGCCTCGGGCGACTACCTGTGTGCAGTTTGCACATTCTACCCGTGTCTGCGTGGATTTCGTCGGACGGATCCGGTTTCCTCCCACAGTCCAAAGGTGTGCAGGTCAGGTGTTCTGGCCATGCTAAATTGCCCATTGTTTTCAGGGATGTGTAGGTTCGGTGCATTTGTTCGGGGTAAATAGAGTCATGCGGTAGGGGTTTGGGTGTGTGGGGGATACTACTGGGAGAGTCGGGAGCCTGTTTCCACAGTCGAGGGATTCGATGCTAATTTCTGATACGCACATTTGGAGGACCTGAAAGAGATCAATTCAAACAGAAGCCACGCTTTGCGGGAGAAACACCGCGAGTTTGGCAGCAACTGCCACATTTCGGAAATGCAGGCAAAAGTGGCCTGTGCTTGCTTCCCACCGCCACAATGTGAGGGCCATTCAGTCTGATTTGCTCGCACTTCGCCTTCGCTGTTGTCCCGTGGCAGTGCAATTTAAAAGCGACCCGCCGCAGCAGGGACTTGAACCCTGGACCGTCAGATTAAAAGTCTGATGCTCTACCGACTGAGCTACCCGGGCTCGTGGCAAGCCGCCGCCCTGCTGCGGCTTTTCCTGCTTGAACTGGAAAAGACGTTCGCGCTTCACACTCTCGCGCAGCCATTCTGACACAATCCACACAATTCAGTAGGAAAGACGGGCAGCCCCGACTGTGCAGGGCCGATTCCAAACCGCTGTCTCTCTTCATCACCCCCATTCCATTGCCGCCCCGACCTCTCCCTACTGTAACAACCCTCCTCAACACACACCTCTGGCACCGTCAAAGCCATCAGCAAGCTTACAACACAGCACCGCCAAAGTAAGAACGGTGCTCATGAGACGGCCTCATCATCATCCCTCCAACACCACGCACAGTCCCTACCCCCAGCATCCACTCTCTGCTCGACACAATCCACCCGAACACAAGCCGCAGGCACCGACACTCCCACACGCACTGCCACATCACCATCAGCTCCAAAACAAGGAAGATGTGCATGAAAGGTTCCGTTTGAAGTGTCTGACTTGATTTTAAAAAAGCAGACCATCGATGACAGCAGTGTCCATAAATCGAAGCTTCAGCACGTGCAAATAGAATCAGGATTTCACTGCTGCCTCCCAGCGCCACGGACCCTTGTCGGATTCGAGCCTCGGGCGACTACCTGTGTGCAGTTTGCACATTCTACCCGTGTCTGCGTGGATTTCGTCGGACGGATCCGGTTTCCTCCCACAGTCCAAAGGTGTGCAGGTCAGGTGTTCTGACCATGCTAAATTGCCCATTGTTTTCAGGGATGTGTAGGTTCGGTGCATTTGTTCGGGGTAAATAGAGTCATGCGGTAGGGGTTTGGGTGTGTGGGGGATACTACTGGGAGAGTCGGGAGCCTGTTTCCACAGTCGAGGGATTCGATGCTAATTTCTGATTACGCACATTTGGATGACCTGAAAGAGATCAATTCAAACAGAAGCCACGCTTTGCGGGAGAAACACCGCGAGTTTGGCAGCAACTGCCACATTTCGGAAATGCAGGCAAAAGTGGCCTGTGCTTGCTTCCCACCGCCACAATGTGAGGGCCATTCAGTCTGATTTGCTCGCCCTACGCCTTCGCTGTTGTCCCGTGGCAGTGCAATTTAAAAGCGACCCGCCCGAGCAGGGACTTGAACCCTGGACCCTCAGATTAAAAGTCTGATGCTCTACCGACTGAGCTACCCGGGCTCGTGGCAAGCCGCCGCCCTGCTGCGGCTTTTCCTGCTTGAGCTGGAAAAGACGTTCGCGCTTCACACTCTCGCGCAGCCATTCTGACACAATCCACACAATTCAGTAGGAAAGACGGGCAGCCCCGACTGTGCAGGGCCGATTCCAAACCGCTGTCTCTCTTCATCACCCCCATTCCATTGCCGCCCCGACCTCTCTCTACTGTAACAACCCTCCTCAACACACACCTCTGGCACCGTCAAAGCCATCAGCAAGCTTACAACACAGCACCGCCAAAGTAAGAACGGTGCTCATGAGACGGCCTCATCATCATCCCTCCAACACCACGCACAGTCCCTACCCCCAGCATCCACTCTCTGCTCGACACAATCCACCCGAACACAAGCCGCAGGCACCGACACTCCCACACGCACTGCCACATCACCATCAGCTCCAAAACAAGGAAGATGTGCATGAAAGGTTCCGTTTGAAGTGTCTGACTTGATTTTAAAAAAGCAGACCATCGATGACAGCAGTGTCCATAAATCGAAGCTTCAGCACGTGCAAATAGAATCAGGATTTCACTGCTGCCTCCCAGCGCCACGGACCCTTGTCGGATTCGAGCCTCGGGCGACTACCTGTGTGCAGTTTGCACATTCTACCCGTGTCTGCGTGGATTTCGTCGGACGGATCCGGTTTCCTCCCACAGTCCAAAGGTGTGCAGGTCAGGTGTTCTGACCATGCTAAATTGCCCATTGTTTTCAGGGATGTGTAGGTTCGGTGCATTTGTTCGGGGTAAATAGAGTCATGCGGTCGGGGTTTGGGTGTGTGGGGGATACTACTGGGAGAGTCGGGAGCCTGTTTCCACAGTCGAGGGATTCGATGCTAATTTCTGATTACGCACATTTGGAGGACCTGAAAGAGATCAATTCAAACAGAAGCCACGCTTTGCGGGAGAAACACCGCGAGTTTGGCAGCAACTGCCACATTTCGGAAATGCAGGCAAAAGTGGCCTGTGCTTGCTTCCCACCGCCACAATGTGAGGGCCATTCAGTCTGATTTGCTCGCACTACGCCTTCGCTGTTGTCCCGTGGCAGTGCAATTTAAAAGCGACCCGCCCGAGCAGGGACTTGAACCCTGGACCCTCAGATTAAAAGTCTGATGCTCTACCGACTGAACTACCCGGGCTCGGGGCAAGCCAACGCCCTGCTGCGGCTTTTCCTGCTTGAGCTGGAAAAGACGTTCGCGCTTCACACTCTCGCGCAGCCATTCTGACACAATCCACACAATTCAGTAGGAAAGACGGGCAGCCCCGACTGTGCAGGGCCGATTCCAAACCGCTGTCTCTCTTCATCACCCCCATTCCATTGCCGCCCCGACCTCTCTACTGTAACAACCCTCCTCAACACACACCTCTGGCACCGTCAAAGCCATCAGCAAGCTTACAACACAGCACCGCCAAAGTAAGAACGGTGCTCATGAGACGGCCTCATCATCATCCCTCCAACACCACGCACAGTCCCTACCCCCAGCATCCACTCTCTGCTCGACACAATCCACCCGAACACAAGCCGCAGGCACCGACACTCCCACACGCACTGCCACATCACCATCAGCTCCAAAACAAGGAAGATGTGCATGAAAGGTTCCGTTTGAAGTGTCTGACTTGATTTTAAAAAAGCAGACCATCGATGACAGCAGTGTCCATAAATCGAAGCTTCAGCACGTGCAAATAGAATCAGGATTTCACTGCTGCCTCCCAGCGCCACGGACCCTTGTCGGATTCGAGCCTCGGGCGACTACCTGTGTGCAGTTTGCACATTCTACCCGTGTCTGCGTGGATTTCGTCGGACGGATCCGGTTTCCTCCCACAGTCCAAAGGTGTGCAGGTCAGGTGTTCTGACCATGCTAAATTGCCCATTGTTTTCAGGGATGTGTAGGTTCGGTGCATTTGTTCGGGGTAAATAGAGTCATGCGGTAGGGGTTTGGGTGTGTGGGGGATACTACTGGGAGAGTCGGGAGCCTGTTTCCACAGTCGAGGGATTCGATGCTAATTTCTGATTACGCACATTTGGATGACCTGAAAGAGATCAATTCAAACAGAAGCCACGCTTTGCGGGAGAAACACCGCGAGTTTGGCAGCAACTGCCACATTTCGGAAATGCAGGCAAAAGTGGCCTGTGCTTGCTTCCCACCGCCACAATGTGAGGGCCATTCAGTCTGATTTGCTCGCACTACGCCTTCGCTGTTGTCCCGTGGCAGTGCAATTTAAAAGCGACCCGCCCGAGCAAGGACTTGAACCCTGGACCTGAACCCTGGACCCTCAGATTAAAAGTCTGATGCTCTACCGACTGAGCTACCCGGGCTCGTGGCAAGCCGCCGCCCTGCTGCGGCTTTTCCTGCTTGAGCTGGAAAAGACGTTCGCGCTTCACACTCTCGCGCAGCCATTCTGACACAATCCACACAATTCAGTCGGAAAGACGGGCAGCCCCGACTGTGCAGGGCCGATTCCAAACCGCTGTCTCTCTTCATCACCCCCATTCCATTGCCGCCCCGACCTCTCTCTACTGTAACAACCCTCCTCAACACACACCTCTGGCACCGTCAAAGCCATCAGCAAGCTTACAACACAGCACCGCCAAAGTAAGAACGGTGCTCATGAGACGGCCTCATCATCATCCCTCCAACACCACGCACAGTCCCTACCCCCAGCATCCACTCTCTGCTCGACACAATCCACCCGAACACAAGCCGCAGGCACCGACACTCCCACACGCACTGCCACATCACCATCAGCTCCAAAACAAGGAAGATGTGCATGAAAGGTTCCGTTTGAAGTGTCTGACTTGATTTTAAAAAAGCAGACCATCGATGACAGCAGTGTCCATAAATCGAAGCTTCAGCACGTGCAAATAGAATCAGGATTTCACTGCTGCCTCCCAGCGCCACGGACCCTTGTCGGATTCGAGCCTCGGGCGACTACCTGTGTGCAGTTTGCACATTCTACCCGTGTCTGCGTGGATTTCGTCGGACGGATCCGGTTTCCTCCCACAGTCCAAAGGTGTGCAGGTCAGGTGTTCTGACCATGCTAAATTGCCCATTGTTTTCAGGGATGTGTAGGTTCGGTGCATTTGTTCGGGGTAAATAGAGTCATGCGGTAGGGGTTTGGGTGTGTGGGGGATACTACTGGGAGAGTCGGGAGCCTGTTTCCACAGTCGAGGGATTCGATGCTAATTTCTGATTACGCACATTTGGATGACCTGAAAGAGATCAATTCAAACAGAAGCCACGCTTTGCGGGAGAAACACCGCGAGTTTGGCAGCAACTGCCACATTTCGGAAATGCAGGCAAAAGTGGCCTGTGCTTGCTTCCCACCGCCACAATGTGAGGGCCATTCAGTCTGATTTGCTCGCACTACGCCTTCGCTGTTGTCCCGTGGCAGTGCAATTTAAAAGCGACCCGCCCGAGCAGGGACTTGAACCCTGGACCGTCAGATTAAAAGTCTGATGCTCCACCGACTGAGCTACCCGGGCTCGTGCCAAGCCGCCGCCCTGCTGCGGCTTTTCCTGCTTGAGCTGGAAAAGACGTTCGCGCTTCACACTCTCGCGCAGCCATTCTGACACAATCCACACAATTCAGTAGGAAAGACGGGCAGCCCCGACTGTGCAGGGCCGATTCCAAACCGCTGTCTCTCTTCATCACCCCCATTCCATTGCCGCCCCGACCTCTCTCTACTGTAACAACCCTCCTCAACACACACCTCTGGCACCGTCAAAGCCATCAGCAAGCTTACAACACAGCACCGCCAAAGTAAGAACGGTGCTCATGAGACGGCCTCATCATCATCCCTCCAACACCACGCACAGTCCCTACCCCCAGCATCCACTCTCTGCTCGACACAATCCACCCGAACACAAGCCGCAGGCACCGACACTCCCACACGCACTGCCACATCACCATCAGCTCCAAAACAAGGAAGATGTGCATGAAAGGTTCCGTTTGAAGTGTCTGACTTGATTTTAAAAAAGCAGACCATCGATGACAGCAGTGTCCATAAATCGAAGCTTCAGCACGTGCAAATAGAATCAGGATTTCACTGCTGCCTCCCAGCGCCACGGACCCTTGTCGGATTCGAGCCTCGGGCGACTCCCTGTGTGCAGTTTGCACATTCTACCCGTGTCTGCGTGGATTTCGTCGGACGGATCCGGTTTCCTCCCACAGTCCAAAGGTGTGCAGGTCAGGTGTTCTGGCCATGCTAAATTGCCCATTGTTTTCAGGGATGTGTAGGTTCGGTGCATTTGTTCGGGGTAAATAGAGTCATGCGGTAGGGGTTTGGGTGTGTGGGGGATACTACTGGGAGAGTCGGGAGCCTGTTTCCACAGTCGAGGGATTCGATGCTAATTTCTGATACGCACATTTGGAGGACCTGAAAGAGATCAATTCAAACAGAAGCCACGCTTTGCGGGAGAAACACCGCGAGTTTGGCAGCAACTGCCACATTTCGGAAATGCAGGCAAAAGTGGCCTGTGCTTGCTTCCCACCGCCACAATGTGAGGGCCATTCAGTCTGATTTGCTCGCACTTCGCCTTCGCTGTTGTCCCGTGGCAGTGCAATTTAAAAGCGACCCGCCGCAGCAGGGACTTGAACCCTGGACCGTCAGATTAAAAGTCTGATGCTCTACCGACTGAGCTACCCGGGCTCGTGCCAAGCCGCCGCCCTGCTGCGGCTTTTCCTGCTTGAGCTGGAAAAGACGTTCGCGCTTCACACTCTCGCGCAGCCATTCTGACACAATCCACACAATTCAGTAGGAAAGACGGGCAGCCCCGACTGTGCAGGGCCGATTCCAAACCGCTGTCTCTCTTCATCACCCCCATTCCATTGCCGCCCCGACCTCTCTCTACTGTAACAACCCTCCTCAACACACACCTCTGGCACCGTCAAAGCCATCAGCAAGCTTACAACACAGCACCGCCAAAGTAAGAACGGTGCTCATGAGACGGCCTCATCATCATCCCTCCAACACCACGCACAGTCCCTACCCCCAGCATCCACTCTCTGCTCGACACAATCCACCCGAACACAAGCCGCAGGCACCGACACTCCCACACGCACTGCCACATCACCATCAGCTCCAAAACAAGGAAGATGTGCATGAAAGGTTCCGTTTGAAGTGTCTGACTTGATTTTAAAAAAGCAGACCATCGATGACAGCAGTGTCCATAAATCGAAGCTTCAGCACGTGCAAATAGAATCAGGATTTCACTGCTGCCTCCCAGCGCCACGGACCCTTGTCGGATTCGAGCCTCGGGCGACTACCTGTGTGCAGTTTGCACATTCTACCCGTGTCTGCGTGGATTTCGTCGGACGGATCCGGTTTCCTCCCACAGTCCAAAGGTGTGCAGGTCAGGTGTTCTGACCATGCTAAATTGCCCATTGTTTTCAGGGATGTGTAGGTTCGGTGCATTTGTTCGGGGTAAATAGAGTCATGCGGTAGGGGTTTGGGTGTGTGGGGGATACTACTGGGAGAGTCGGGAGCCTGTTTCCACAGTCGAGGGATTCGATGCTAATTTCTGATTACGCACATTTGGATGACCTGAAAGAGATCAATTCAAACAGAAGCCACGCTTTGCGGGAGAAACACCGCGAGTTTGGCAGCAACTGCCACATTTCGGAAATGCAGGCAAAAGTGGCCTGTGCTTGCTTCCCACCGCCACAATGTGAGGGCCATTCAGTCTGATTTGCTCGCACTACGCCTTCGCTGTTGTCCCGTGGCAGTGCAATTTAAAAGCGACCCGCCCGAGCAGGGACTTGAACCCTGGACCGTCAGATTAAAAGTCTGATGCTCTACCGACTGAGCTACCCGGGCTCGTGGCAAGCCGCCGCCCTGCTGCGGCTTTTCCTGCTTGAGCTGGAAAAGACGTTCGCGCTTCACACTCTCGCGCAGCCATTCTGACACAATCCACACAATTCAGTAGGAAAGACGGGCAGCCCCGACTGTGCAGGGCCGATTCCAAACCGCTGTCTCTCTTCATCACCCCCATTCCATTGCCGCCCCGACCTCTCTACTGTAACAACCCTCCTCAACACACACCTCTGGCACCGTCAAAGCCATCAGCAAGCTTACAACACAGCACCGCCAAAGTAAGAACGGTGCTCATGAGACGGCCTCATCATCATCCCTCCAACACCACGCACAGTCCCTACCCCCAGCATCCACTCTCTGCTCGACACAATCCACCCGAACACAAGCCGCAGGCACCGACACTCCCACACGCACTGCCACATCACCATCAGCTCCAAAACAAGGAAGATGTGCATGAAAGGTTCCGTTTGAAGTGTCTGACTTGATTTTAAAAAAGCAGACCATCGATGACAGCAGTGTCCATAAATCGAAGCTTCAGCACGTGCAAATAGAATCAGGATTTCACTGCTGCCTCCCAGCGCCACGGACCCTTGTCGGATTCGAGCCTCGGGCGACTACCTGTGTGCAGTTTGCACATTCTACCCGTGTCTGCGTGGATTTCGTCGGACGGATCCGGTTTCCTCCCACAGTCCAAAGGTGTGCAGGTCAGGTGTTCTGACCATGCTAAATTGCCCATTGTTTTCAGGGATGTGTAGGTTCGGTGCATTTGTTCGGGGTAAATAGAGTCATGCGGTCGGGGTTTGGGTGTGTGGGGGATACTACTGGGAGAGTCGGGAGCCTGTTTCCACAGTCGAGGGATTCGATGCTAATTTCTGATTACGCACATTTGGAGGACCTGAAAGAGATCAATTCAAACAGAAGCCACGCTTTGCGGGAGAAACACCGCGAGTTTGGCAGCAACTGCCACATTTCGGAAATGCAGGCAAAAGTGGCCTGTGCTTGCTTCCCACCGCCACAATGTGAGGGCCATTCAGTCTGATTTGCTCGCACTACGCCTTCGCTGTTGTCCCGTGGCAGTGCAATTTAAAAGCGACCCGCCCGAGCAGGGACTTGAACCCTGGACCGTCAGATTAAAAGTCTGATGCTCCACCGACTGAGCTACCCGGGCTCGTGCCAAGCCGCCGCCCTGCTGCGGCTTTTCCTGCTTGAGCTGGAAAAGACGTTCGCGCTTCACACTCTCGCGCAGCCATTCTGACACAATCCACACAATTCAGTAGGAAAGACGGGCAGCCCCGACTGTGCAGGGCCGATTCCAAACCGCTGTCTCTCTTCATCACCCCCATTCCATTGCCGCCCCGACCTCTCCCTACTGTAACAACCCTCCTCAACACACACCTCTGGCACCGTCAAAGCCATCAGCAAGCTTACAACACAGCACCGCCAAAGTAAGAACGGTGCTCATGAGACGGCCTCATCATCATCCCTCCAACACCACGCACAGTCCCTACCCCCAGCATCCACTCTCTGCTCGACACAATCCACCCGAACACAAGCCGCAGGCACCGACACTCCCACACGCACTGCCACATCACCATCAGCTCCAAAACAAGGAAGATGTGCATGAAAGGTTCCGTTTGAAGTGTCTGACTTGATTTTAAAAAAGCAGACCATCGATGACAGCAGTGTCCATAAATCGAAGCTTCAGCACGTGCAAATAGAATCAGGATTTCACTGCTGCCTCCCAGCGCCACGGACCCTTGTCGGATTCGAGCCTCGGGCGACTCCCTGTGTGCAGTTTGCACATTCTACCCGTGTCTGCGTGGATTTCGTCGGACGGATCCGGTTTCCTCCCACAGTCCAAAGGTGTGCAGGTCAGGTGTTCTGGCCATGCTAAATTGCCCATTGTTTTCAGGGATGTGTAGGTTCGGTGCATTTGTTCGGGGTAAATAGAGTCATGCGGTAGGGGTTTGGGTGTGTGGGGGATACTACTGGGAGAGTCGGGAGCCTGTTTCCACAGTCGAGGGATTCGATGCTAATTTCTGATACGCACATTTGGAGGACCTGAAAGAGATCAATTCAAACAGAAGCCACGCTTTGCGGGAGAAACACCGCGAGTTTGGCAGCAACTGCCACATTTCGGAAATGCAGGCAAAAGTGGCCTGTGCTTGCTTCCCACCGCCACAATGTGAGGGCCATTCAGTCTGATTTGCTCGCACTTCGCCTTCGCTGTTGTCCCGTGGCAGTGCAATTTAAAAGCGACCCGCCGCAGCAGGGACTTGAACCCTGGACCGTCAGATTAAAAGTCTGATGCTCTACCGACTGAGCTACCCGGGCTCGTGGCAAGCCGCCGCCCTGCTGCGGCTTTTCCTGCTTGAACTGGAAAAGACGTTCGCGCTTCACACTCTCGCGCAGCCATTCTGACACAATCCACACAATTCAGTAGGAAAGACGGGCAGCCCCGACTGTGCAGGGCCGATTCCAAACCGCTGTCTCTCTTCATCACCCCCATTCCATTGCCGCCCCGACCTCTCCCTACTGTAACAACCCTCCTCAACACACACCTCTGGCACCGTCAAAGCCATCAGCAAGCTTACAACACAGCACCGCCAAAGTAAGAACGGTGCTCATGAGACGGCCTCATCATCATCCCTCCAACACCACGCACAGTCCCTACCCCCAGCATCCACTCTCTGCTCGACACAATCCACCCGAACACAAGCCGCAGGCACCGACACTCCCACACGCACTGCCACATCACCATCAGCTCCAAAACAAGGAAGATGTGCATGAAAGGTTCCGTTTGAAGTGTCTGACTTGATTTTAAAAAAGCAGACCATCGATGACAGCAGTGTCCATAAATCGAAGCTTCAGCACGTGCAAATAGAATCAGGATTTCACTGCTGCCTCCCAGCGCCACGGACCCTTGTCGGATTCGAGCCTCGGGCGACTACCTGTGTGCAGTTTGCACATTCTACCCGTGTCTGCGTGGATTTCGTCGGACGGATCCGGTTTCCTCCCACAGTCCAAAGGTGTGCAGGTCAGGTGTTCTGACCATGCTAAATTGCCCATTGTTTTCAGGGATGTGTAGGTTCGGTGCATTTGTTCGGGGTAAATAGAGTCATGCGGTAGGGGTTTGGGTGTGTGGGGGATACTACTGGGAGAGTCGGGAGCCTGTTTCCACAGTCGAGGGATTCGATGCTAATTTCTGATTACGCACATTTGGATGACCTGAAAGAGATCAATTCAAACAGAAGCCACGCTTTGCGGGAGAAACACCGCGAGTTTGGCAGCAACTGCCACATTTCGGAAATGCAGGCAAAAGTGGCCTGTGCTTGCTTCCCACCGCCACAATGTGAGGGCCATTCAGTCTGATTTGCTCGCACTACGCCTTCGCTGTTGTCCCGTGGCAGTGCAATTTAAAAGCGACCCGCCCGAGCAGGGACTTGAACCCTGGGCCCTCAGATTAAAAGTCTGATGCTCTACCGACTGAGCTACCCGGGCTCGTGGCAAGCCGCCGCCCTGCTGCGGCTTTTCCTGCTTGAGCTGGAAAAGACGTTCGCGCTTCACACTCTCGCGCAGCCATTCTGACACAATCCACACAATTCAGTAGGAAAGACGGGCAGCCCCGACTGTGCAGGGCCGATTCCAAACCGCTGTCTCTCTTCATCACCCCCATTCCATTGCCGCCCCGACCTCTCTCTACTGTAACAACCCTCCTCAACACACACCTCTGGCACCGTCAAAGCCATCAGCAAGCTTACAACACAGCACCGCCAAAGTAAGAACGGTGCTCATGAGACGGCCTCATCATCATCCCTCCAACACCACGCACAGTCCCTACCCCCAGCATCCACTCTCTGCTCGACACAATCCACCCGAACACAAGCCGCAGGCACCGACACTCCCACACGCACTGCCACATCACCATCAGCTCCAAAACAAGGAAGATGTGCATGAAAGGTTCCGTTTGAAGTGTCTGACTTGATTTTAAAAAAGCAGACCATCGATGACAGCAGTGTCCATAAATCGAAGCTTCAGCACGTGCAAATAGAATCAGGATTTCACTGCTGCCTCCCAGCGCCACGGACCCTTGTCGGATTCGAGCCTCGGGCGACTACCTGTGTGCAGTTTGCACATTCTACCCGTGTCTGCGTGGATTTCGTCGGACGGATCCGGTTTCCTCCCACAGTCCAAAGGTGTGCAGGTCAGGTGTTCTGACCATGCTAAATTGCCCATTGTTTTCAGGGATGTGTAGGTTCGGTGCATTTGTTCGGGGTAAATAGAGTCATGCGGTCGGGGTTTGGGTGTGTGGGGGATACTACTGGGAGAGTCGGGAGCCTGTTTCCACAGTCGAGGGATTCGATGCTAATTTCTGATTACGCACATTTGGAGGACCTGAAAGAGATCAATTCAAACAGAAGCCACGCTTTGCGGGAGAAACACCGCGAGTTTGGCAGCAACTGCCACATTTCGGAAATGCAGGCAAAAGTGGCCTGTGCTTGCTTCCCACCGCCACAATGTGAGGGCCATTCAGTCTGATTTGCTCGCACTACGCCTTCGCTGTTGTCCCGTGGCAGTGCAATTTAAAAGCGACCCGCCCGAGCAGGGACTTGAACCCTGGACCCTCAGATTAAAAGTCTGATGCTCTACCGACTGAGCTACCCGGGCTCGGGGCAAGCCAACGCCCTGCTGCGGCTTTTCCTGCTTGAGCTGGAAAAGACGTTCGCGCTTCACACTCTCGCGCAGCCATTCTGACACAATCCACACAATTCAGTAGGAAAGACGGGCAGCCCCGACTGTGCAGGGCCGATTCCAAACCGCTGTCTCTCTTCATCACCCCCATTCCATTGCCGCCCCGACCTCTCTCTACTGTAACAACCCTCCTCAACACACACCTCTGGCACCGTCAAAGCCATCAGCAAGCTTACAACACAGCACCGCCAAAGTAAGAACGGTGCTCATGAGACGGCCTCATCATCATCCCTCCAACACCACGCACAGTCCCTACCCCCAGCATCCACTCTCTGCTCGACACAATCCACCCGAACACAAGCCGCAGGCACCGACACTCCCACACGCACTGCCACATCACCATCAGCTCCAAAACAAGGAAGATGTGCATGAAAGGTTCCGTTTGAAGTGTCTGACTTGATTTTAAAAAAGCAGACCATCGATGACAGCAGTGTCCATAAATCGAAGCTTCAGCACGTGCAAATAGAATCAGGATTTCACTGCTGCCTCCCAGCGCCACGGACCCTTGTCGGATTCGAGCCTCGGGCGACTACCTGTGTGCAGTTTGCACATTCTACCCGTGTCTGCGTGGATTTCGTCGGACGGATCCGGTTTCCTCCCACAGTCCAAAGGTGTGCAGGTCAGGTGTTCTGACCATGCTAAATTGCCCATTGTTTTCAGGGATGTGTAGGTTCGGTGCATTTGTTCGGGGTAAATAGAGTCATGCGGTAGGGGTTTGGGTGTGTGGGGGATACTACTGGGAGAGTCGGGAGCCTGTTTCCACAGTCGAGGGATTCGATGCTAATTTCTGATTACGCACATTTGGATGACCTGAAAGAGATCAATTCAAACAGAAGCCACGCTTTGCGGGAGAAACACCGCGAGTTTGGCAGCAACTGCCACATTTCGGAAATGCAGGCAAAAGTGGCCTGTGCTTGCTTACCACCGCCACAATGTGAGGGCCATTCAGTCTGATTTGCTCGCACTACGCCTTCGCTGTTGTCCCGTGGCAGTGCAATTTAAAAGCGACCCGCCCGAGCAGGGACTTGAACCCGGGACCCTCAGATTAAAAGTCTGATGCTCTACCGACTGAGCTACCCGGGCTCGTGGCAAGCCGCCGCCCTGCTGCGGCTTTTCCTGCTTGAGCTGGAAAAGACGTTCGCGCTTCACACTCTCGCGCAGCCATTCTGACACAATCCACACAATTCAGTAGGAAAGACGGGCAGCCCCGACTGTGCAGGGCCGATTCCAAACCGCTGTCTCTCTTCATCACCCCCATTCCATTGCCGCCCCGACCTCTCTCTACTGTAACAACCCTCCTCAACACACACCTCTGGCACCGTCAAAGCCATCAGCAAGCTTACAACACAGCACCGCCAAAGTAAGAACGGTGCTCATGAGACGGCCTCATCATCATCCCTCCAACACCACGCACAGTCCCTACCCCCAGCATCCACTCTCTGCTCGACACAATCCACCCGAACACAAGCCGCAGGCACCGACACTCCCACACGCACTGCCACATCACCATCAGCTCCAAAACAAGGAAGATGTGCATGAAAGGTTCCGTTTGAAGTGTCTGACTTGATTTTAAAAAAGCAGACCATCGATGACAGCAGTGTCCATAAATCGAAGCTTCAGCACGTGCAAATAGAATCAGGATTTCACTGCTGCCTCCCAGCGCCACGGACCCTTGTCGGATTCGAGCCTCGGGCGACTACCTGTGTGCAGTTTGCACATTCTACCCGTGTCTGCGTGGATTTCGTCGGACGGATCCGGTTTCCTCCCACAGTCCAAAGGTGTGCAGGTCAGGTGTTCTGACCATGCTAAATTGCCCATTGTTTTCAGGGATGTGTAGGTTCGGTGCATTTGTTCGGGGTAAATAGAGTCATGCGGTCGGGGTTTGGGTGTGTGGGGGATACTACTGGGAGAGTCGGGAGCCTGTTTCCACAGTCGAGGGATTCGATGCTAATTTCTGATTACGCACATTTGGAGGACCTGAAAGAGATCAATTCAAACAGAAGCCACGCTTTGCGGGAGAAACACCGCGAGTTTGGCAGCAACTGCCACATTTCGGAAATGCAGGCAAAAGTGGCCTGTGCTTGCTTACCACCGCCACAATGTGAGGGCCATTCAGTCTGATTTGCTCGCACTACGCCTTCGCTGTTGTCCCGTGGCAGTGCAATTTAAAAGCGACCCGCCCGAGCAGGGACTTGAACCCGGGACCCTCAGATTAAAAGTCTGATGCTCTACCGACTGAGCTACCCGGGCTCGTGGCAAGCCGCCGCCCTGCTGCGGCTTTTCCTGCTTGAGCTGGAAAAGACGTTCGCGCTTCACACTCTCGCGCAGCCATTCTGACACAATCCACACAATTCAGTAGGAAAGACGGGCAGCCCCGACTGTGCAGGGCCGATTCCAAACCGCTGTCTCTCTTCATCACCCCCATTCCATTGCCGCCCCGACCTCTCTCTACTGTAACAACCCTCCTCAACACACACCTCTGGCACCGTCAAAGCCATCAGCAAGCTTACAACACAGCACCGCCAAAGTAAGAACGGTGCTCATGAGACGGCCTCATCATCATCCCTCCAACACCACGCACAGTCCCTACCCCCAGCATCCACTCTCTGCTCGACACAATCCACCCGAACACAAGCCGCAGGCACCGACACTCCCACACGCACTGCCACATCACCATCAGCTCCAAAACAAGGAAGATGTGCATGAAAGGTTCCGTTTGAAGTGTCTGACTTGATTTTAAAAAAGCAGACCATCGATGACAGCAGTGTCCATAAATCGAAGCTTCAGCACGTGCAAATAGAATCAGGATTTCACTGCTGCCTCCCAGCGCCACGGACCCTTGTCGGATTCGAGCCTCGGGCGACTACCTGTGTGCAGTTTGCACATTCTACCCGTGTCTGCGTGGATTTCGTCGGACGGATCCGGTTTCCTCCCACAGTCCAAAGGTGTGCAGGTCAGGTGTTCTGACCATGCTAAATTGCCCATTGTTTTCAGGGATGTGTAGGTTCGGTGCATTTGTTCGGGGTAAATAGAGTCATGCGGTCGGGGTTTGGGTGTGTGGGGGATACTACTGGGAGAGTCGGGAGCCTGTTTCCACAGTCGAGGGATTCGATGCTAATTTCTGATTACGCACATTTGGAGGACCTGAAAGAGATCAATTCAAACAGAAGCCACGCTTTGCGGGAGAAACACCGCGAGTTTGGCAGCAACTGCCACATTTCGGAAATGCAGGCAAAAGTGGCCTGTGCTTGCTTCCCACCGCCACAATGTGAGGGCCATTCAGTCTGATTTGCTCGCACTACGCCTTCGCTGTTGTCCCGTGGCAGTGCAATTTAAAAGCGACCCGCCCGAGCAGGGACTTGAACCCTGGACCCTCAGATTAAAAGTCTGATGCTCTACCGACTGAGCTACCCGGGCTCGGGGCAAGCCAACGCCCTGCTGCGGCTTTTCCTGCTTGAGCTGGAAAAGACGTTCGCGCTTCACACTCTCGCGCAGCCATTCTGACACAATCCACACAATTCAGTAGGAAAGACGGGCAGCCCCGACTGTGCAGGGCCGATTCCAAACCGCTGTCTCTCTTCATCACCCCCATTCCATTGCCGCCCCGACCTCTCTCTACTGTAACAACCCTCCTCAACACACACCTCTGGCACCGTCAAAGCCATCAGCAAGCTTACAACACAGCACCGCCAAAGTAAGAACGGTGCTCATGAGACGGCCTCATCATCATCCCTCCAACACCACGCACAGTCCCTACCCCCAGCATCCACTCTCTGCTCGACACAATCCACCCGAACACAAGCCGCAGGCACCGACACTCCCACACGCACTGCCACATCACCATCAGCTCCAAAACAAGGAAGATGTGCATGAAAGGTTCCGTTTGAAGTGTCTGACTTGATTTTAAAAAAGCAGACCATCGATGACAGCAGTGTCCATAAATCGAAGCTTCAGCACGTGCAAATAGAATCAGGATTTCACTGCTGCCTCCCAGCGCCACGGACCCTTGTCGGATTCGAGCCTCGGGCGACTACCTGTGTGCAGTTTGCACATTCTACCCGTGTCTGCGTGGATTTCGTCGGACGGATCCGGTTTCCTCCCACAGTCCAAAGGTGTGCAGGTCAGGTGTTCTGACCATGCTAAATTGCCCATTGTTTTCAGGGATGTGTAGGTTCGGTGCATTTGTTCGGGGTAAATAGAGTCATGCGGTAGGGGTTTGGGTGTGTGGGGGATACTACTGGGAGAGTCGGGAGCCTGTTTCCACAGTCGAGGGATTCGATGCTAATTTCTGATTACGCACATTTGGATGACCTGAAAGAGATCAATTCAAACAGAAGCCACGCTTTGCGGGAGAAACACCGCGAGTTTGGCAGCAACTGCCACATTTCGGAAATGCAGGCAAAAGTGGCCTGTGCTTGCTTACCACCGCCACAATGTGAGGGCCATTCAGTCTGATTTGCTCGCACTACGCCTTCGCTGTTGTCCCGTGGCAGTGCAATTTAAAAGCGACCCGCCCGAGCAGGGACTTGAACCCGGGACCCTCAGATTAAAAGTCTGATGCTCTACCGACTGAGCTACCCGGGCTCGTGGCAAGCCGCCGCCCTGCTGCGGCTTTTCCTGCTTGAGCTGGAAAAGACGTTCGCGCTTCACACTCTCGCGCAGCCATTCTGGCACAATCCACACAATTCAGTAGGAAAGACGGGCAGCCCCGACTGTGCAGGGCCGATTCCAAACCGCTGTCTCTCTTCATCACCCCCATTCCATTGCCGCCCCGACCTCTCCCTACTGTAACAACCCTCCTCAACACACACCTCTGGCACCGTCAAAGCCATCAGCAAGCTTACAACACAGCACCGCCAAAGTAAGAACGGTGCTCATGAGACGGCCTCATCATCATCCCTCCAACACCACGCACAGTCCCTACCCCCAGCATCCACTCTCTGCTCGACACAATCCACCCGAACACAAGCCGCAGGCACCGACACTCCCACACGCACTGCCACATCACCATCAGCTCCAAAACAAGGAAGATGTGCATGAAAGGTTCCGTTTGAAGTGTCTGACTTGATTTTAAAAAAGCAGACCATCGATGACAGCAGTGTCCATAAATCGAAGCTTCAGCACGTGCAAATAGAATCAGGATTTCACTGCTGCCTCCCAGCGCCACGGACCCTTGTCGGATTCGAGCCTCGGGCGACTACCTGTGTGCAGTTTGCACATTCTACCCGTGTCTGCGTGGATTTCGTCGGACGGATCCGGTTTCCTCCCACAGTCCAAAGGTGTGCAGGTCAGGTGTTCTGACCATGCTAAATTGCCCATTGTTTTCAGGGATGTGTAGGTTCGGTGCATTTGTTCGGGGTAAATAGAGTCATGCGGTCGGGGTTTGGGTGTGTGGGGGATACTACTGGGAGAGTCGGGAGCCTGTTTCCACAGTCGAGGGATTCGATGCTAATTTCTGATTACGCACATTTGGAGGACCTGAAAGAGATCAATTCAAACAGAAGCCACGCTTTGCGGGAGAAACACCGCGAGTTTGGCAGCAACTGCCACATTTCGGAAATGCAGGCAAAAGTGGCCTGTGCTTGCTTCCCACCGCCACAATGTGAGGGCCATTCAGTCTGATTTGCTCGCACTACGCCTTCGCTGTTGTCCCGTGGCAGTGCAATTTAAAAGCGACCCGCCCGAGCAGGGACTTGAACCCTGGACCGTCAGATTAAAAGTCTGATGCTCCACCGACTGAGCTACCCGGGCTCGTGCCAAGCCGCCGCCCTGCTGCGGCTTTTCCTGCTTGAGCTGGAAAAGACGTTCGCGCTTCACACTCTCGCGCAGCCATTCTGACACAATCCACACAATTCAGTAGGAAAGACGGGCAGCCCCGACTGTGCAGGGCCGATTCCAAACCGCTGTCTCTCTTCATCACCCCCATTCCATTGCCGCCCCGACCTCTCCCTACTGTAACAACCCTCCTCAACACACACCTCTGGCACCGTCAAAGCCATCAGCAAGCTTACAACACAGCACCGCCAAAGTAAGAACGGTGCTCATGAGACGGCCTCATCATCATCCCTCCAACACCACGCACAGTCCCTACCCCCAGCATCCACTCTCTGCTCGACACAATCCACCCGAACACAAGCCGCAGGCACCGACACTCCCACACGCACTGCCACATCACCATCAGCTCCAAAACAAGGAAGATGTGCATGAAAGGTTCCGTTTGAAGTGTCTGACTTGATTTTAAAAAAGCAGACCATCGATGACAGCAGTGTCCATAAATCGAAGCTTCAGCACGTGCAAATAGAATCAGGATTTCACTGCTGCCTCCCAGCGCCACGGACCCTTGTCGGATTCGAGCCTCGGGCGACTCCCTGTGTGCAGTTTGCACATTCTACCCGTGTCTGCGTGGATTTCGTCGGACGGATCCGGTTTCCTCCCACAGTCCAAAGGTGTGCAGGTCAGGTGTTCTGGCCATGCTAAATTGCCCATTGTTTTCAGGGATGTGTAGGTTCGGTGCATTTGTTCGGGGTAAATAGAGTCATGCGGTAGGGGTTTGGGTGTGTGGGGGATACTACTGGGAGAGTCGGGAGCCTGTTTCCACAGTCGAGGGATTCGATGCTAATTTCTGATACGCACATTTGGAGGACCTGAAAGAGATCAATTCAAACAGAAGCCACGCTTTGCGGGAGAAACACCGCGAGTTTGGCAGCAACTGCCACATTTCGGAAATGCAGGCAAAAGTGGCCTGTGCTTGCTTCCCACCGCCACAATGTGAGGGCCATTCAGTCTGATTTGCTCGCACTTCGCCTTCGCTGTTGTCCCGTGGCAGTGCAATTTAAAAGCGACCCGCCGCAGCAGGGACTTGAACCCTGGACCGTCAGATTAAAAGTCTGATGCTCTACCGACTGAGCTACCCGGGCTCGTGGCAAGCCGCCGCCCTGCTGCGGCTTTTCCTGCTTGAACTGGAAAAGACGTTCGCGCTTCACACTCTCGCGCAGCCATTCTGACACAATCCACACAATTCAGTAGGAAAGACGGGCAGCCCCGACTGTGCAGGGCCGATTCCAAACCGCTGTCTCTCTTCATCACCCCCATTCCATTGCCGCCCCGACCTCTCCCTACTGTAACAACCCTCCTCAACACACACCTCTGGCACCGTCAAAGCCATCAGCAAGCTTACAACACAGCACCGCCAAAGTAAGAACGGTGCTCATGAGACGGCCTCATCATCATCCCTCCAACACCACGCACAGTCCCTACCCCCAGCATCCACTCTCTGCTCGACACAATCCACCCGAACACAAGCCGCAGGCACCGACACTCCCACACGCACTGCCACATCACCATCAGCTCCAAAACAAGGAAGATGTGCATGAAAGGTTCCGTTTGAAGTGTCTGACTTGATTTTAAAAAAGCAGACCATCGATGACAGCAGTGTCCATAAATCGAAGCTTCAGCACGTGCAAATAGAATCAGGATTTCACTGCTGCCTCCCAGCGCCACGGACCCTTGTCGGATTCGAGCCTCGGGCGACTACCTGTGTGCAGTTTGCACATTCTACCCGTGTCTGCGTGGATTTCGTCGGACGGATCCGGTTTCCTCCCACAGTCCAAAGGTGTGCAGGTCAGGTGTTCTGACCATGCTAAATTGCCCATTGTTTTCAGGGATGTGTAGGTTCGGTGCATTTGTTCGGGGTAAATAGAGTCATGCGGTAGGGGTTTGGGTGTGTGGGGGATACTACTGGGAGAGTCGGGAGCCTGTTTCCACAGTCGAGGGATTCGATGCTAATTTCTGATTACGCACATTTGGATGACCTGAAAGAGATCAATTCAAACAGAAGCCACGCTTTGCGGGAGAAACACCGCGAGTTTGGCAGCAACTGCCACATTTCGGAAATGCAGGCAAAAGTGGCCTGTGCTTGCTTCCCACCGCCACAATGTGAGGGCCATTCAGTCTGATTTGCTCGCACTACGCCTTCGCTGTTGTCCCGTGGCAGTGCAATTTAAAAGCGACCCGCCCGAGCAGGGACTTGAACCCTGGGCCCTCAGATTAAAAGTCTGATGCTCTACCGACTGAGCTACCCGGGCTCGTGGCAAGCCGCCGCCCTGCTGCGGCTTTTCCTGCTTGAGCTGGAAAAGACGTTCGCGCTTCACACTCTCGCGCAGCCATTCTGACACAATCCACACAATTCAGTAGGAAAGACGGGCAGCCCCGACTGTGCAGGGCCGATTCCAAACCGCTGTCTCTCTTCATCACCCCCATTCCATTGCCGCCCCGACCTCTCTCTACTGTAACAACCCTCCTCAACACACACCTCTGGCACCGTCAAAGCCATCAGCAAGCTTACAACACAGCACCGCCAAAGTAAGAACGGTGCTCATGAGACGGCCTCATCATCATCCCTCCAACACCACGCACAGTCCCTACCCCCAGCATCCACTCTCTGCTCGACACAATCCACCCGAACACAAGCCGCAGGCACCGACACTCCCACACGCACTGCCACATCACCATCAGCTCCAAAACAAGGAAGATGTGCATGAAAGGTTCCGTTTGAAGTGTCTGACTTGATTTTAAAAAAGCAGACCATCGATGACAGCAGTGTCCATAAATCGAAGCTTCAGCACGTGCAAATAGAATCAGGATTTCACTGCTGCCTCCCAGCGCCACGGACCCTTGTCGGATTCGAGCCTCGGGCGACTACCTGTGTGCAGTTTGCACATTCTACCCGTGTCTGCGTGGATTTCGTCGGACGGATCCGGTTTCCTCCCACAGTCCAAAGGTGTGCAGGTCAGGTGTTCTGACCATGCTAAATTGCCCATTGTTTTCAGGGATGTGTAGGTTCGGTGCATTTGTTCGGGGTAAATAGAGTCATGCGGTCGGGGTTTGGGTGTGTGGGGGATACTACTGGGAGAGTCGGGAGCCTGTTTCCACAGTCGAGGGATTCGATGCTAATTTCTGATTACGCACATTTGGAGGACCTGAAAGAGATCAATTCAAACAGAAGCCACGCTTTGCGGGAGAAACACCGCGAGTTTGGCAGCAACTGCCACATTTCGGAAATGCAGGCAAAAGTGGCCTGTGCTTGCTTCCCACCGCCACAATGTGAGGGCCATTCAGTCTGATTTGCTCGCACTACGCCTTCGCTGTTGTCCCGTGGCAGTGCAATTTAAAAGCGACCCGCCCGAGCAGGGACTTGAACCCTGGACCCTCAGATTAAAAGTCTGATGCTCTACCGACTGAGCTACCCGGGCTCGGGGCAAGCCAACGCCCTGCTGCGGCTTTTCCTGCTTGAGCTGGAAAAGACGTTCGCGCTTCACACTCTCGCGCAGCCATTCTGACACAATCCACACAATTCAGTAGGAAAGACGGGCAGCCCCGACTGTGCAGGGCCGATTCCAAACCGCTGTCTCTCTTCATCACCCCCATTCCATTGCCGCCCCGACCTCTCTCTACTGTAACAACCCTCCTCAACACACACCTCTGGCACCGTCAAAGCCATCAGCAAGCTTACAACACAGCACCGCCAAAGTAAGAACGGTGCTCATGAGACGGCCTCATCATCATCCCTCCAACACCACGCACAGTCCCTACCCCCAGCATCCACTCTCTGCTCGACACAATCCACCCGAACACAAGCCGCAGGCACCGACACTCCCACACGCACTGCCACATCACCATCAGCTCCAAAACAAGGAAGATGTGCATGAAAGGTTCCGTTTGAAGTGTCTGACTTGATTTTAAAAAAGCAGACCATCGATGACAGCAGTGTCCATAAATCGAAGCTTCAGCACGTGCAAATAGAATCAGGATTTCACTGCTGCCTCCCAGCGCCACGGACCCTTGTCGGATTCGAGCCTCGGGCGACTACCTGTGTGCAGTTTGCACATTCTACCCGTGTCTGCGTGGATTTCGTCGGACGGATCCGGTTTCCTCCCACAGTCCAAAGGTGTGCAGGTCAGGTGTTCTGACCATGCTAAATTGCCCATTGTTTTCAGGGATGTGTAGGTTCGGTGCATTTGTTCGGGGTAAATAGAGTCATGCGGTAGGGGTTTGGGTGTGTGGGGGATACTACTGGGAGAGTCGGGAGCCTGTTTCCACAGTCGAGGGATTCGATGCTAATTTCTGATTACGCACATTTGGATGACCTGAAAGAGATCAATTCAAACAGAAGCCACGCTTTGCGGGAGAAACACCGCGAGTTTGGCAGCAACTGCCACATTTCGGAAATGCAGGCAAAAGTGGCCTGTGCTTGCTTACCACCGCCACAATGTGAGGGCCATTCAGTCTGATTTGCTCGCACTACGCCTTCGCTGTTGTCCCGTGGCAGTGCAATTTAAAAGCGACCCGCCCGAGCAGGGACTTGAACCCGGGACCCTCAGATTAAAAGTCTGATGCTCTACCGACTGAGCTACCCGGGCTCGTGGCAAGCCGCCGCCCTGCTGCGGCTTTTCCTGCTTGAGCTGGAAAAGACGTTCGCGCTTCACACTCTCGCGCAGCCATTCTGACACAATCCACACAATTCAGTAGGAAAGACGGGCAGCCCCGACTGTGCAGGGCCGATTCCAAACCGCTGTCTCTCTTCATCACCCCCATTCCATTGCCGCCCCGACCTCTCTCTACTGTAACAACCCTCCTCAACACACACCTCTGGCACCGTCAAAGCCATCAGCAAGCTTACAACACAGCACCGCCAAAGTAAGAACGGTGCTCATGAGACGGCCTCATCATCATCCCTCCAACACCACGCACAGTCCCTACCCCCAGCATCCACTCTCTGCTCGACACAATCCACCCGAACACAAGCCGCAGGCACCGACACTCCCACACGCACTGCCACATCACCATCAGCTCCAAAACAAGGAAGATGTGCATGAAAGGTTCCGTTTGAAGTGTCTGACTTGATTTTAAAAAAGCAGACCATCGATGACAGCAGTGTCCATAAATCGAAGCTTCAGCACGTGCAAATAGAATCAGGATTTCACTGCTGCCTCCCAGCGCCACGGACCCTTGTCGGATTCGAGCCTCGGGCGACTACCTGTGTGCAGTTTGCACATTCTACCCGTGTCTGCGTGGATTTCGTCGGACGGATCCGGTTTCCTCCCACAGTCCAAAGGTGTGCAGGTCAGGTGTTCTGACCATGCTAAATTGCCCATTGTTTTCAGGGATGTGTAGGTTCGGTGCATTTGTTCGGGGTAAATAGAGTCATGCGGTCGGGGTTTGGGTGTGTGGGGGATACTACTGGGAGAGTCGGGAGCCTGTTTCCACAGTCGAGGGATTCGATGCTAATTTCTGATTACGCACATTTGGAGGACCTGAAAGAGATCAATTCAAACAGAAGCCACGCTTTGCGGGAGAAACACCGCGAGTTTGGCAGCAACTGCCACATTTCGGAAATGCAGGCAAAAGTGGCCTGTGCTTGCTTACCACCGCCACAATGTGAGGGCCATTCAGTCTGATTTGCTCGCACTACGCCTTCGCTGTTGTCCCGTGGCAGTGCAATTTAAAAGCGACCCGCCCGAGCAGGGACTTGAACCCGGGACCCTCAGATTAAAAGTCTGATGCTCTACCGACTGAGCTACCCGGGCTCGTGGCAAGCCGCCGCCCTGCTGCGGCTTTTCCTGCTTGAGCTGGAAAAGACGTTCGCGCTTCACACTCTCGCGCAGCCATTCTGACACAATCCACACAATTCAGTAGGAAAGACGGGCAGCCCCGACTGTGCAGGGCCGATTCCAAACCGCTGTCTCTCTTCATCACCCCCATTCCATTGCCGCCCCGACCTCTCTCTACTGTAACAACCCTCCTCAACACACACCTCTGGCACCGTCAAAGCCATCAGCAAGCTTACAACACAGCACCGCCAAAGTAAGAACGGTGCTCATGAGACGGCCTCATCATCATCCCTCCAACACCACGCACAGTCCCTACCCCCAGCATCCACTCTCTGCTCGACACAATCCACCCGAACACAAGCCGCAGGCACCGACACTCCCACACGCACTGCCACATCACCATCAGCTCCAAAACAAGGAAGATGTGCATGAAAGGTTCCGTTTGAAGTGTCTGACTTGATTTTAAAAAAGCAGACCATCGATGACAGCAGTGTCCATAAATCGAAGCTTCAGCACGTGCAAATAGAATCAGGATTTCACTGCTGCCTCCCAGCGCCACGGACCCTTGTCGGATTCGAGCCTCGGGCGACTACCTGTGTGCAGTTTGCACATTCTACCCGTGTCTGCGTGGATTTCGTCGGACGGATCCGGTTTCCTCCCACAGTCCAAAGGTGTGCAGGTCAGGTGTTCTGACCATGCTAAATTGCCCATTGTTTTCAGGGATGTGTAGGTTCGGTGCATTTGTTCGGGGTAAATAGAGTCATGCGGTCGGGGTTTGGGTGTGTGGGGGATACTACTGGGAGAGTCGGGAGCCTGTTTCCACAGTCGAGGGATTCGATGCTAATTTCTGATTACGCACATTTGGAGGACCTGAAAGAGATCAATTCAAACAGAAGCCACGCTTTGCGGGAGAAACACCGCGAGTTTGGCAGCAACTGCCACATTTCGGAAATGCAGGCAAAAGTGGCCTGTGCTTGCTTCCCACCGCCACAATGTGAGGGCCATTCAGTCTGATTTGCTCGCACTACGCCTTCGCTGTTGTCCCGTGGCAGTGCAATTTAAAAGCGACCCGCCCGAGCAGGGACTTGAACCCTGGACCCTCAGATTAAAAGTCTGATGCTCTACCGACTGAGCTACCCGGGCTCGGGGCAAGCCAACGCCCTGCTGCGGCTTTTCCTGCTTGAGCTGGAAAAGACGTTCGCGCTTCACACTCTCGCGCAGCCATTCTGACACAATCCACACAATTCAGTAGGAAAGACGGGCAGCCCCGACTGTGCAGGGCCGATTCCAAACCGCTGTCTCTCTTCATCACCCCCATTCCATTGCCGCCCCGACCTCTCTCTACTGTAACAACCCTCCTCAACACACACCTCTGGCACCGTCAAAGCCATCAGCAAGCTTACAACACAGCACCGCCAAAGTAAGAACGGTGCTCATGAGACGGCCTCATCATCATCCCTCCAACACCACGCACAGTCCCTACCCCCAGCATCCACTCTCTGCTCGACACAATCCACCCGAACACAAGCCGCAGGCACCGACACTCCCACACGCACTGCCACATCACCATCAGCTCCAAAACAAGGAAGATGTGCATGAAAGGTTCCGTTTGAAGTGTCTGACTTGATTTTAAAAAAGCAGACCATCGATGACAGCAGTGTCCATAAATCGAAGCTTCAGCACGTGCAAATAGAATCAGGATTTCACTGCTGCCTCCCAGCGCCACGGACCCTTGTCGGATTCGAGCCTCGGGCGACTACCTGTGTGCAGTTTGCACATTCTACCCGTGTCTGCGTGGATTTCGTCGGACGGATCCGGTTTCCTCCCACAGTCCAAAGGTGTGCAGGTCAGGTGTTCTGACCATGCTAAATTGCCCATTGTTTTCAGGGATGTGTAGGTTCGGTGCATTTGTTCGGGGTAAATAGAGTCATGCGGTAGGGGTTTGGGTGTGTGGGGGATACTACTGGGAGAGTCGGGAGCCTGTTTCCACAGTCGAGGGATTCGATGCTAATTTCTGATTACGCACATTTGGATGACCTGAAAGAGATCAATTCAAACAGAAGCCACGCTTTGCGGGAGAAACACCGCGAGTTTGGCAGCAACTGCCACATTTCGGAAATGCAGGCAAAAGTGGCCTGTGCTTGCTTACCACCGCCACAATGTGAGGGCCATTCAGTCTGATTTGCTCGCACTACGCCTTCGCTGTTGTCCCGTGGCAGTGCAATTTAAAAGCGACCCGCCCGAGCAGGGACTTGAACCCGGGACCCTCAGATTAAAAGTCTGATGCTCTACCGACTGAGCTACCCGGGCTCGTGGCAAGCCGCCGCCCTGCTGCGGCTTTTCCTGCTTGAGCTGGAAAAGACGTTCGCGCTTCACACTCTCGCGCAGCCATTCTGGCACAATCCACACAATTCAGTAGGAAAGACGGGCAGCCCCGACTGTGCAGGGCCGATTCCAAACCGCTGTCTCTCTTCATCACCCCCATTCCATTGCCGCCCCGACCTCTCCCTACTGTAACAACCCTCCTCAACACACACCTCTGGCACCGTCAAAGCCATCAGCAAGCTTACAACACAGCACCGCCAAAGTAAGAACGGTGCTCATGAGACGGCCTCATCATCATCCCTCCAACACCACGCACAGTCCCTACCCCCAGCATCCACTCTCTGCTCGACACAATCCACCCGAACACAAGCCGCAGGCACCGACACTCCCACACGCACTGCCACATCACCATCAGCTCCAAAACAAGGAAGATGTGCATGAAAGGTTCCGTTTGAAGTGTCTGACTTTATTTTAAAAAAGCAGACCATCGATGACAGCAGTGTCCATAAATCGAAGCTTCAGCACGTGCAAATAGAATCAGGATTTCACTGCTGCCTCCCAACGCCACGGACCCTTGTCGGATTCGAGCCTCGGGCGACTCCCTGTGTGCAGTTTGCACATTCTACCCGTGTCTGCGTGGATTTCGTCGGACGGATCCGGTTTCCTCCCACAGTCCAAAGGTGTGCAGGTCAGGTGTTCTGGCCATGCTAAATTGCCCATTGTTTTCAGGGATGTGTAGGTTCGGTGCATTTGTTCGGGGTAAATAGAGTCATGCGGTAGGGGTTTGGGTGTGTGGGGGATACTACTGGGAGAGTCGGGAGCCTGTTTCCACAGTCGAGGGATTCGATGCTAATTTCTGATACGCACATTTGGAGGACCTGAAAGAGATCAATTCAAACAGAAGCCACGCTTTGCGGGAGAAACACCGCGAGTTTGGCAGCAACTGCCACATTTCGGAAATGCAGGCAAAAGTGGCCTGTGCTTGCTTCCCACCGCCACAATGTGAGGGCCATTCAGTCTGATTTGCTCGCACTTCGCCTTCGCTGTTGTCCCGTGGCAGTGCAATTTAAAAGCGACCCGCCGCAGCAGGGACTTGAACCCTGGACCGTCAGATTAAAAGTCTGATGCTCTACCGACTGAGCTACCCGGGCCCGTGGCAAGCCGCCGCCCTGCTGCGGCTTTTCCTGCTTGAGCTGGAAAAGACGTTCGCGCTTCACACTCTCGCGCAGCCATTCTGACACAATCCACACAATTCAGTAGGAAAGACGGGCAGCCCCGACTGTGCAGGGCCGATTCCAAACCGCTGTCTCTCTTCATCACCCCCATTCCATTGCCGCCCCGACCTCTCTACTGTAACAACCCTCCTCAACACACACCTCTGGCACCGTCAAAGCCATCAGCAAGCTTACAACACAGCACCGCCAAAGTAAGAACGGTGCTCATGAGACGGCCTCATCATCATCCCTCCAACACCACGCACAGTCCCTACCCCCAGCATCCACTCTCTGCTCGACACAATCCACCCGAACACAAGCCGCAGGCACCGACACTCCCACACGCACTGCCACATCACCATCAGCTCCAAAACAAGGAAGATGTGCATGAAAGGTTCCGTTTGAAGTGTCTGACTTGATTTTAAAAAAGCAGACCATCGATGACAGCAGTGTCCATAAATCGAAGCTTCAGCACGTGCAAATAGAATCAGGATTTCACTGCTGCCTCCCAGCGCCACGGACCCTTGTCGGATTCGAGCCTCGGGCGACTACCTGTGTGCAGTTTGCACATTCTACCCGTGTCTGCGTGGATTTCGTCGGACGGATCCGGTTTCCTCCCACAGTCCAAAGGTGTGCAGGTCAGGTGTTCTGACCATGCTAAATTGCCCATTGTTTTCAGGGATGTGTAGGTTCGGTGCATTTGTTCGGGGTAAATAGAGTCATGCGGTAGGGGTTTGGGTGTGTGGGGGATACGACTGGGAGAGTCGGGAGCCTGTTTCCACAGTCGAGGGATTCGATGCTAATTTCTGATTACGCACATTTGGATGACCTGAAAGAGATCAATTCAAACAGAAGCCACGCTTTGCGGGAGAAACACCGCGAGTTTGGCAGCAACTGCCACATTTCGGAAATGCAGGCAAAAGTGGCCTGTGCTTGCTTCCCACCGCCACAATGTGAGGGCCATTCAGTCTGATTTGCTCGCACTACGCCTTCGCTGTTGTCCCGTGGCAGTGCAATTTAAAAGCGACCCGCCCGAGCAGGGACTTGAACCCGGGACCCTCAGATTAAAAGTCTGATGCTCTACCGACTGAGCTACCCGGGCTCGTGGCAAGCCGCCGCCCTGCTGCGGCTTTTCCTGCTTGAGCTGGAAAAGACGTTCGCGCTTCACACTCTCGCGCAGCCATTCTGACACAATCCACACAATTCAGTAGGAAAGACGGGCAGCCCCGACTGTGCAGGGCCGATTCCAAACCGCTGTCTCTCTTCATCACCCCCATTCCATTGCCGCCCCGACCTCTCCCTACTGTAACAACCCTCCTCAACACACACCTCTGGCACCGTCAAAGCCATCAGCAAGCTTACAACACAGCACCGCCAAAGTAAGAACGGTGCTCATGAGACGGCCTCATCATCATCCCTCCAACACCACGCACAGTCCCTACCCCCAGCATCCACTCTCTGCTCGACACAATCCACCCGAACACAAGCCGCAGGCACCGACACTCCCACACGCACTGCCACATCACCATCAGCTCCAAAACAAGGAAGATGTGCATGAAAGGTTCCGTTTGAAGTGTCTGACTTGATTTTAAAAAAGCAGACCATCGATGACAGCAGTGTCCATAAATCGAAGCTTCAGCACGTGCAAATAGAATCAGGATTTCACTGCTGCCTCCCAGCGCCACGGACCCTTGTCGGATTCGAGCCTCGGGCGACTCCCTGTGTGCAGTTTGCACATTCTACCCGTGTCTGCGTGGATTTCGTCGGACGGATCCGGTTTCCTCCCACAGTCCAAAGGTGTGCAGGTCAGGTGTTCTGGCCATGCTAAATTGCCCATTGTTTTCAGGGATGTGTAGGTTCGGTGCATTTGTTCGGGGTAAATAGAGTCATGCGGTAGGGGTTTGGGTGTGTGGGGGATACTACTGGGAGAGTCGGGAGCCTGTTTCCACAGTCGAGGGATTCGATGCTAATTTCTGATACGCACATTTGGAGGACCTGAAAGAGATCAATTCAAACAGAAGCCACGCTTTGCGGGAGAAACACCGCGAGTTTGGCAGCAACTGCCACATTTCGGAAATGCAGGCAAAAGTGGCCTGTGCTTGCTTCCCACCGCCACAATGTGAGGGCCATTCAGTCTGATTTGCTCGCACTTCGCCTTCGCTGTTGTCCCGTGGCAGTGCAATTTAAAAGCGACCCGCCGCAGCAGGGACTTGAACCCTGGACCGTCAGATTAAAAGTCTGATGCTCTACCGACTGAGCTACCCGGGCTCGTGGCAAGCCGCCGCCCTGCTGCGGCTTTTCCTGCTTGAACTGGAAAAGACGTTCGCGCTTCACACTCTCGCGCAGCCATTCTGACACAATCCACACAATTCAGTAGGAAAGACGGGCAGCCCCGACTGTGCAGGGCCGATTCCAAACCGCTGTCTCTCTTCATCACCCCCATTCCATTGCCGCCCCGACCTCTCCCTACTGTAACAACCCTCCTCAACACACACCTCTGGCACCGTCAAAGCCATCAGCAAGCTTACAACACAGCACCGCCAAAGTAAGAACGGTGCTCATGAGACGGCCTCATCATCATCCCTCCAACACCACGCACAGTCCCTACCCCCAGCATCCACTCTCTGCTCGACACAATCCACCCGAACACAAGCCGCAGGCACCGACACTCCCACACGCACTGCCACATCACCATCAGCTCCAAAACAAGGAAGATGTGCATGAAAGGTTCCGTTTGAAGTGTCTGACTTGATTTTATAAAAGCAGACCATCGATGACAGCAGTGTCCATAAATCGAAGCTTCAGCACGTGCAAATAGAATCAGGATTTCACTGCTGCCTCCCAGCGCCACGGACCCTTGTCGGATTCGAGCCTCGGGCGACTCCCTGTGTGCAGTTTGCACATTCTACCCGTGTCTGCGTGGATTTCGTCGGACGGATCCGGTTTCCTCCCACAGTCCAAAGGTGTGCAGGTCAGGTGTTCTGGCCATGCTAAATTGCCCATTGTTTTCAGGGATGTGTAGGTTCGGTGCATTTGTTCGGGGTAAATAGAGTCATGCGGTAGGGGTTTGGGTGTGTGGGGGATACTACTGGGAGAGTCGGGAGCCTGTTTCCACAGTCGAGGAATTCGATGCTAATTTCTGATTACGCACATTTGGAGGACCTGAAAGAGATCAATTCAAACAGAAGCCACGCTTTGCGGGAGAAACACCGCGAGTTTGGCAGCAACTGCCACATTTCGGAAATGCAGGCAAAAGTGGCCTGTGCTTGCTTCCCACCGCCACAATGTGAGGGCCATTCAGTCTGATTTGCTCGCACTTCGCCTTCGCTGTTGTCCCGTGGCAGTGCAATTTAAAAGCGACCCGCCGCAGCAGGGACTTGAACCCTGGACCGTCAGATTAAAAGTCTGATGCTCTACCGACTGAGCTACCCGGGCTCGCGGCAAGCCGCCGCCCTGCTGCGGCTTTTCCTGCTTGAGCTGGAAAAGACGTTCGCGCTTCACACTCTCGCGCAGCCATTCTGACACAATCCACACAATTCAGTAGGAAAGACGGGCAGCCCCGACTGTGCAGGGCCGATTCCAAACCTGCAGGTCACGTGTTCTGGCCATGCTAAATTGCCCATTGTTTTCAGGGATGTGTAGGTTCGGTGCATTTATTCGGGGTAAATAGTCATGCGGTAGGGGTTTGGGTGTGTGGGGGATACTACTGGGAGAGTCGGGAGCCTGTTTCCACAGTCGAGGGATTCTATGCTAATTTCTGATTACGCACATTTGGAGGACCTGAAAGAGATCAATTCAAACAGAAGCCACGCTTTGCGGGAGAAACACCGCGAGTTTGGCAGCAACTGCCACATTTTGGAAATGCAGGCAAAAGTGGCCTGTGCTTGCAAAGCCATCAGCAAGCTTACAACACAGCACCGCCAAAGTATTTTCTGATGGTGTTTCTTCACTTTGCGTAACCAGTAAATCATTGACCTTTTGCTTTGATTCCATCTCGAAATCGCTTTTGAGCAATTTCACAAAACACTCAGATATCTCTGCCTGGAGTCAAATCGTTCACCTCACTCACTCTTCTTTTGATTTGACAAAACGTCCTCTACACCTTACTTTTAAAGGTTTACCTATCACAGGAAGTAACACCAACTCTTCAGCTTTGTTCGCAAAATTTAGGTTAGGATTTCTTGTCTGCTTCCTGTTTAATCTCATGCTATGATTTTTTAAAGTGCTGCCTAGTCAACTCCTGCTCCATTTAATTGCTCCCTACAATTTGACACAGTCCAAACATGTGGTCTCTGAATTCTGATTTACCTATTTTTCTTTAATTTCAGAGGCCCTTTCATCTCATGCGCAAAATCTAAATCAAGTCTACTGAATTTGGTCGATTCATTTTGAGCATCGCAAATGGCAAAGAAAACAAAAGGAATTCCTTTCTCCCAGTCGTCTGTCTAATCTTGACTGTAAACTCTTAACATTGTCTTAACACTCCTTGCAATTCCAGATGATATGCATTGTTTTGAATTGTTTTATTCCTCATCTATCCATTACTTTACCGAAAAGTTTTAGTGTAAAATTTGCCCCTTGATGTGATTGTTTTGTTGTTGTCCATACCCAGTGAAAAATTTGAGTAACTCGTCTCTAATTTTAGCTGTGATGTTGTGTGATGAAATGACCTTTGGAAATCTAGGGGACACGTCCAGTATTAACAAATACTGATTCCCACTTTTGGTTTTAGTTTGGGGTCCTACACAATCGATTATGGCACTTGTTAAAAGGTTTCTCAATTGCAGGAATGGGTATTAAAGGTGCTGCTTTTTATCTTTGCCTGAGGTTTTCCAATTAACTGACACGTGTGAATTATCTGGCAAAATTCATCTACATCCTTATGCAGTCCAGGGCAGTAAAACTGTTTTTGTATTTTAGCTTCAGTTTGTGTTACCCCAAATAACCTTCTACTGATAATTCATGCACTCTCCGGAGTGCCTCCTTTCTCTAACCCATGGTAATACAACTTGTAGAACGTCTGTTCATTTCTCACCTGCCTGACTATGTGATGGTCTCCATTTCCTCACGAACAGTTCATTTTTTAGATGGTAACATTTGGGAATAAACTCAGATTCCACTTCTGTGTACACTTTCTAATGTAATTGCATCAATTTTACATCTTTGTTGTAATTCAGTTAAATTCCTTGAGCGAAAAATATCCACTTTGTCTTCCACGTGTTCCTGTTTTGTCTCAACCATTTGATCAAACATGGTCTGATAGTTCTACATCAACTTCCTTTTTGTATTCTTTGACTTGTCCTCCTGTTTCAACTGTTGGCATTGTGACCTTGTAATTACAGTCAGGTAAATTTCTAGGATATACTTCTTGTAATGCCTTAGTTGCCTGATTCTCTACTGGCTTTTCAACCACAGTAGACCCACTTCTGTGATCCAGCTAATATGTTACCAAGGAGAAATTGTATTCCTGGAACCGAGTGTTCCTGCAGTACCCCTACCACCACTTCTCCATTTGTCACGGTAGACTGTAACTTCACTCTACATAAATTGAAGACTTCCTGTCTTACCATGAATTCCACAAATTGGCGTTTTTTCTGGCAATAGTTCTTCTGAATTACGTATCTCTTCATCTCACAAAGAGAGGCACGATCCCACATCTGTTAACACTGTAAGTTATTACCTACTGCTGGTAATGCTAGCAATAAATCTTACCTTTGCAAGTAAGTAGTTTAAGAAAATCTGGCACTTCCTCCTCAACCAACCTCTGACCAGGTTGTACTTTCTGGTGCAGCGTTTTGGCCGCCACTGTGCTTTTTGCTACTTTAACAAAATTTACTGGCTTATCCTGTTTTCCTACATCAATCTTCCCAAGTGCTTTTCTAACCCACCAACACTGACTCCATGTGGCCTACTTTATTGCAATGAAAATACCTGAGGTTTTCAACTTCTCTTTTCCCTTCCTGGCTTTCCTTTTTATACCTGTAGTAAGCTATCTTTATCATCTTCACCGAGATCTACTTTTTCCTTACCATGTGAGTACTTTTCTTGACCTCAATTTCTATGCCTCACAGAATGAAATCGAGGTTGGATGCTAAACATTAATTTATGACCCAACTCAATCATAAATTCAGCTGCTTACCCTGCTATTTTAAACCTCTGCACTTCCACGTGAGTTCTCACTACATCAGGAAGTGAATTTTTGAACTCCTCCAAAATAATTGTCTCTCAGAGCGTCATGTGTTTTGGTCTATTATTAATGTCCTGATGAGTGAAAAATGCCATCCTAAGTACATTTGAGCTAACACCAGAAGCCTCCAGCCAACATTTCATGAATCTAAGGAGGGAACCTGATCAAACATATACATGTGTTGAGTTTGAAAGAATCAAACAAAGTAATTTTGATCGGTGGATAAAGGCATTGAAAATAGATCAAACACATGATGGTATTAGGGATTACTTTGGAGTTCGAAGAATTCACTTCCTGAAGTTATAAGAACTCATGTGGAATAGCAAGTTAAGGCTGCCAGATTAGGAGTGGAAATGGCATATTTCATAATGGCAGATATGCAAACAAACACACAAGCTAACACGCACACCTACACAAAAACACAGGGACATATGTCAGCACAATGAAACACACACACACATAAGTACGCATATAAATTACAAAAACACATGCCAAATGTATGTTTGGAGATGTGACTCTAGGATTGGGCTCATCAGGTGCACAAGGACCCAGAGAATCCAGTAGCAATGACACAGAATTTCCAAGGGGGCAATTGCACTCATATTGTTGCCACTGACAATGACTAAGTAGTGGGGCCCATGGTCAAGTGAAGGGGAGACATCATAAAGTGACGGGAAACAACAAAATGATAGAGCAGGGTAATATCTTGAGTGATGAGTTCAAAAGTGTGTCAGATAGGGACAGAACATACAAATATAAGAGTGCAGCAGTAGAATGGAGCCTTGATTGCAAAAAAATGGTCAAGAGAATGAATTTAAGGCACTGTAGCTGAATGCACAACACATTCGGATGAATTGTCAGTGATTGGTGTTTGTGAAAATGGGTTGAAAAGAATTACAAAAATATAGTCGAAAAGTAAGAAAGACTGGGATGTGAGTGTTGAAGGGTATTTGAGGCATGCCAAGCTAGGAAAGGTTGGTGCATTGGCTCTGTTAATTAGGTTTGGCATTAGTTCAATACTGAGGGATGGTCTTAACTTGAAAAATCCATCTGTCAAATCAGCTTGGGTGGAGACAAGAGTAGGAAAGATAAGAGGTCACAGTTTATAAGGTCCTTGAGAGTAGTGACAAAGAGCAGAGCATACAGGAGGTAAAATTGAGCAATGTACCAACATAATTATTGATGACTTTAAACTTAAGGTAAACTGGGAAAATAAAATTCACAAAGACAGCAGGAAAAATGAGTCAGTGTTTCTGTGACCAAGCTATTTTAGACGTGGCAGTTTGCAAGGAGATAGGAATGATCAATAATCTCATGGTAAAGGAGCCTCGAGGTGACAGCTGCCGGGTTTGCAATGTTGTCAGCCAGGTGGACCTCAGAATGAGTTTCCGAATTGGAGCTGTTAACCTGATCCAGTCAGAGAGCCTTGGTTGAGAAATATACAGTAAACAGGATTGTCAGACATTCCTGCTCACTCTGACAGCTGGATCAGTGTCAAGGGCTCACAACATGTCAATAAAGGGTGACTTGGTGACAGGATACTGGCCTCTGGAGTTATTTCAGGGGCAACACGAATGAGATTTATGATGTAACCATGAAAGATAATCTATTAGCTAAATAGCAACTGGATTTCCAACACCAGCATCTCCAAATCAGGACTTCCAAAGGGCAGTACAATTGGCTTTATCATTGGAGAATATGGCAAATTGAGTCTATGAGTTGCAGTGCACACCAATGGAAGTGGACGCCCCTGTGAGTCAGACTGAACTTGGGGAACACCACTTGAGTGAAAACAATTGCATAGCCTCACTCAAGACATATCCTGATCAGAGGGACTGCAGGTCTGCCCCACAGCAAAACCTGAAAACAAAGCCAAGCCTTGGGCAAATAATCAAGCTTTCTTCAGGCTCCAGGCTGGCACGTTGATGTAGTTGCTACCAATTGAGGACTCAAGCCAGTAAAAAGGTGCCATTAGACCTAAATTCAGTAAGAGAACTCATGGACCTATATCCATGTAAGTGCACATCTGGAAAATCCTCTTCCATCTGGCTGAGAACAGTTAAATTGCTTCACAACATCCAAACCAGAGTCAATCAAAATAAACATCTGATTAAATGGTCACCTGCTTCTAATGGAGGTTGATGCTGGTGCAACTGTTTCAATGATTGCAGAATCGGTTTTAAGCAAAGTTCACTCTGGACTCCAACCCTTAAGTTAGTGCAAGACCTCAGCTAGACTGAGAACCTATATTGGGGAGCCTTTCCAGATTAAATGAATGACTTTGGCTCTGGTCTCTGAGAAGCTGCAGGTTCAGTGACCACTGGTCATAGTAAAAGGCTTGGGCCCAAGCTTGATGAGATGAAATTGATTGAGAAAGATTCACTGAGATTGACTCAATATTTTAATTAGAAAATTCATGACACCAGCCTCAAGTTGTTTCAACAGTGATCATAAGGAAATTAATGTTGAGTTTGAAATGATGGATTGTGTGTCATAGAGTCATGCAGCACAGAAACCCTTCAGCCCAAATTGTCCATGCCAACCAGGTTTTCTCAACTAAATTAGTCCCTTCAGCTTGTGTTTGGCCCATGTCCCACTAAACCTATCTTACCCATGTACCTATCCTAATGTCTTTTAAATGTTGTAATTGCATCTGCTGCTACCATGTTTTTGGTCAATTCATTCCATTTTACACCACCCCTTCTTTGAAAATGTTGCCTCTTAGGACCCTTTTAAGTCTTTCCCTTCTCATCTTAATCCTATGACCTCTAGTTTTGGACTCATTCCCTAGGGAAGAGATCTTAGCTATTCAGATTATCCATGCCCCTCATGATTTTATAAACCTGTATAAGGTCACCCCTCAGAACCGTATCAGGGAGAAAGATTCCAGCCTATCCTTATAGCTCATCTCATCCACTCTCAGTAACATCCTTGTAAATCTTTTTTGCCCTTCCCAGTTTAATAATATCCTTCATATAGCAAAGCAACTCGAATTGTACACATTGCCAAGGCCACATTTAGATTAATATCTTAAACAGCCATAAAACAATGTCACAATTCCCGTACTCAATTCTCTGACCATTACTTGTGATTTAAAATGAATTAAAGGTAACTGAGAATATGATGGCAGACCTGACTCAGGTGAACTGGGAAACTGGGATAAGATGTATCATAGTAAAGGTTGAGGCATTTTTAAAAAGAGATTTAATAACCCAGTAGAGAATTGTTGTTGAACGAAAGGCTCCTTGCGAAACAGCCTTCATCCATTGCTCAATGCATAAACCCAGGAGACCATTAAATAGAAAGAAAACGTTACAGCTCTGCAAAGATGAGTGCTGAATTAGAGGACTGGACAGACTTCAAGAAGCAGCAAAGAATGACGAAACTGTCAAAATGTTGTGGCTAAGGCAAAACCTGTCTCAAAAGACTGAATTGTCTCTTGTATTTAGCCAGAAGATGGCGATCTTGGACTGTCAGAGTCACAGAGTGAGAGCTGAGGCTGTTTTAACTGGGCCCTCTATTTTATAAAGTTAAAAAATCACACAACACCAGGTTATAGTCCAACAGGTTTAATTGGAAGCACGCTAGCTTTCGGAGCGACGCTCCTTCATCAGGTGATAGTGGAGGGCTCGATCACAACACAGAATTTATGTATTTTATAGTTCATCATCAAGTTCTTTCTTTTGAGCACAATGCCTGTGCCCTAAACCACAGCAAGCTGCAACAGAAATGCACTCAGAAAAGTGGCTAGCATTTCCACACAAACATTTGGTAACTTGATAAAGGTACACAAACACAGATGAATTAGGAGAATTCTTCAAGCCCCCTCTACTATTCAGTAAAGGCGTAACTACTACAAGATTATGAAACAATCAGATCATATTCATTCACTTCAGTGTACCAACAATTCATTTTGCTTGTTATGAATGATGCCAGCATTTGGATAGAGAACCATTAACTTAGTTTGTTTTTGTTGTATTTGCAGCATCTAGTCTTGACTACTTAAGTTTATTTCTTAATGTTATTTCTGTCCTTTCCTGTCATTCTCTGGCCTGCATTCCACATAGTATTTTTCTGTCCTGCCTTGACACCATTCCTTGATTTGTTACATTTAACCAAGCTTGGTTCCTCAGCCAAGACTATGGTGCTGGAAATGTACAGCAAGTCAGGCAGCATCTGAGGAGTAGAAGAATCGGTGTTTCAGGCATAAGACCTTCCTGATGATCTCCAGCATCTGCAGTCATCATTTTCTCCCTTGGTTCCTCAGCCCCTTTGTTTAGAATTATAGAACACCAACAGTGTGGAAGCAGGCCATTCGGCCCATCAAGTGCACATTGACTGTTCGAAGATCATCCCACCCAGATCCATTCCCCCTGTATTTTCACCCAGTAACATTGTATTTTACATGGCTAACCTATCCTGCACTTCCCTGGACACAGGGCAATTTAGCATGGCCAATCCACCTTACCTGCACCATTTGGCACTGTGGGAAGTAACCGGAGCACCTGGAGGAAACTCTCACAGATATGGGGAGAATGTCTGTTTGGAGTTTGCACATCATGAGGCTGGAATCAAACCCAGGTCCCTGGTACTGTGAGGCAGCAGTGCTAACCAATGAGCTACTATGCCATCCTTAGTCTAAAGCCCCCTCCATTTTAGTCATTGTGTTGCATGTGGGACCACTGGTCCCAGCATAGTGAAGGTGTAGACGATCCTAATGGCACAGAGTCCACTTTCCGTAAGTACTGGTGCTATCACCCCATGATACAGAACCCCCTACTCCCACATGTTCAGTTCTTGACTCTTATTCATCCTTTGCCAAGTTGCATATGGCTCAGGTAATAATCCAGAGATTATTACATTTGACATTCCAGTTTTATAATTTATCATCTAACATTGCAACATTTAAAAGGCATCAGGATGGGCATACAATAGGAGGGGTTTGGAGAGATATGGGCCAGGTGATGGCAGGTGGGACTAGATTGGGTTGGGATATCTGGCCAGTATGGATGAGTTGGACCGAAGGGTCTGTTTCTGTTCTATACATCTCTATGACTGTATGACTGTATCTCATGCTCCTGCAGCAGAACCTCTTTCTTATGTTCGATCTGTGTCATTGGTATCAATGTGGACCACTGGATCCTCCCTTGCAACCTGCAAATTCTACTCTGGGTCAGATCTGATGTGCTTGCCCCGGGGGGAAAACACTACTATCTGAACTCGTTATTTAATGTTGAGAACACTTTCAATCCCCCTCACTATACTGTCACTGGCTACCATTACACTCTTTCTTATTTCCCAGCTTGAATCTTCTTCCATCACAGATCATTCATCCTTGCAGCCCTTATTACCATCCAAAAATTCAAACCTGTTGGGCAAATGCTCCTGTATTCCTGCTCTCTGGGTCATCTTTCCCACCTCACTTGAAGTGACACCAACCTTCCCTGACCATTGATGAAATTAGAAGACTTAAACCGAGGGGGTGTGACCATCTCCCAGAATAAAGTGTCCAGTTTATTTGTCCTGTCCACTATCCTGCAAAAATCTACAGATTTGGAATGGTTCTGGTGACTGGAATGTAAAAAATCTGGCGCACTATTAAACAAGAGAGGAAAAGGAGAAAGCAGGGAACCCCAAGCCCATTAACCTTACTTCAATAGTGGAGATTGTATCAAAAAGCATGTGATAAATGGATGTGGGATTGAAGGAAAAAGATCTGATTGAGTGTAATCGGCATGGACTTACAAATGGGAAATGGAGTTTGACAAAGTTGGTGTTTGATGATGTTGTGAACAAATCTGATAAAGGGTGTTGGCGGATGTAGAATACTTGGGTTTTCAGAAGGATTTTAATGAAGTGCCCACAAAAGGCTGGTTAGCAAAATTAAAATAGGAGGTAATAAACTGGCATGGATCAAAAATTGGCAAACAGAGTGAGAATATATGGATCATTCTTGCATCAGCAGGTTGTGACTAGTGGGGTCTGTACTTGAACACCAGCTGTTCACAATACATATCAATGTCATGGCTGTGGTGACCAAAGGTATTATGTCCAAGCTGGTGGATGAGTCACAACTAGATGAGAACATGTGCTGTCAGGAAGCTGCAAAGCAGCTTCAAGACAAGTGTAAAATCACACAACTGAAAATGTGTTGCTGGAAAAGCGCAGCAGGTCAGGCAGCATCCAAGGAGCAGGAGAATCGACGTTTCGAGCATGAGCCCTTCTTCAGGAAACCTGAAGAAGGGCTCATGCCCGAAAAGACGATTCTCCTGCTCCTTGGATGCTGCCTGACCTGCTGCGCTTTTTCAGCAACACACATTTTCAGCTCTGATCTCCAGCATCTGCAGTCCTCACTTTCTCCTAAAATCACACAACAGGTTTAATTGGAAGCACACTAGCTTTCGGAGCATCACTCCTTTGTCGGGTGATAGTGGAGGACTCAATCCTAAAACACAGAATTTATAGCAAAAAATTTACAGTGTGATGTAACTGAAATTATATATTGATGGTATTCAAACAGATGAAAGACTCAACAGACAATCAAGATATTTTTCAATGTATAATTTCAGTTACATCATACTGTAAATTTCTGCTATAAATTTTGTGTTTTAGGATTGAGTACTCCACTATCACCTGATGAAGGTGCGACTCTCCGAAAGCTAGTGTGCTTCCAATTAAACCTGTTGGACTATAACCTGGTGTTGTGTGATTTTTAACTTTGTACACCCCAGTCCAACACCGGCATCTCCAAATCAAGACAAGTGGACAGAGTGATTGCCCCTTTGTTCGTAATTTCCTTATTTATAGGAAAGAAAATTGGAGTTTATTTGTCATAAAAGCAGGAAAAAAGGGCAGATGGATGTATGGGGTCAAGGATCTTCTGGCAAACTCTGAAGTATCTCCACAAAAGGCCAGTATCCAGTCACCAAGTTACCCCTTACTTACATGTGGAGAATCCTTGACAATAACCCAGCTCCCTCAGAGCCAGCTCTCTGAACAGGATGCCTGACAATGTCACTCAGTGCTCCCTGATTGGACACAATTAAACAGCTCTGAGCAGGGAACTCATTCTATGAAGTCCATCCGGTTGACATTGTTGCAACCACTACAATGATTCTGACTCAAGACCAAGCTTATTATGGGCAATCCTAGAACAGACACCTCATCCACAGTCTTGCCTCATTCAAATTCTCCTTCTGTCCAGCTGAATCCAAGTGTCCACATGGAGAACCTAAATTCCCATCACCTTTAGAAGGAAGTGATGACATGTTTGTAGACTGATGAAATCACCATTGCAATCACCCCTTTTAAAAAACAAATTGAAGTCAGGCTGTTGTATGAGTAGCATAATGGGTAGAATCAGACTTGGTGGGAGATGCTGGTTTCAGTCTGACTGTATGATATTTTAATGAGACACTTAAATATCACATGAATTAATGCAAATCGTTTGATCTTGCTCTTGCCTGCAGTCTCATGTCAAGATGAAATCACACCGAAATGTTTAAGAAAGTTCATGGTTTCCTTTCCCCAGTACACTCTGTATATAGTTTCCAGGAACGAGACCAAAATATTCTAATTCTGTCAAGTTGGCACCAAACAAGAATGAAACATCTGACCAACTCAGGAGTGATACACATTCAGGTAATACAAGTACCAGTCTGGTATTCTGTTACTGTCTTGAAAAATTCAAACCATTTGGGTTTTGCTCAATATAATAATAATATTGTTCTAGTCTAGGACACAGTGCAAGATAACATGACTTACTACAGTCTAATAGCTCTGGCATATTAGTACACCATTGGTACTTTACTGAAAGCAGCTTCATTTCCTATTAAGTTTGTCTGCAGGTTAAAGCATGTTTTGTTGGGATGGGTATGTGTGCTGCCGGATGTTTTTCTCTGCATAACTGGTCCAAGGAGGAAAAAGCTTGCAAACCATTACTCTAAGTTCCAACATAAGTTTAGCTATAACAATTATACATGAACAAAGGGCTGGATCCAACTTCAGCACACCAAGTAGTGATTGTAGTTTATTATAAGGGCCTGAAAAGTCTGGGCAGTCTCAAGACTGATGACTAGTTGCTCTGTTTTGATGAAGTTTGTCAAATTTTCAAAGTAACTCCCCTGATTTTTTTACACAGCTCTTCTTCAGCCAGCATATGGTGCCCTTGCCATTTTCATTGCTGCTTGCATTTTTGGCTGTGCACATAATATTTCTTACAGCACTGAGATGGAAAATGACCACAGAATGTTTCAATTGTTACTTTGGCTGTGTTCAAATGGGAATTCAGCTTTTCAATTTGCAAGCCATATCACCATAACCTGGTGGAGTTGGAAAGTAGAAACCAAAACTTCAACACCCAAACAGCTAAATTGTGCAGATTAAAACCTTTCTATCAATATTGAAACTTTAAAGATCATTTTAATGTGTGGCTGAAACTGCAGAAATTTCCATGTCTCAATTGCAATGGAAATGCCATTTGCATGGGCAGCAAACCAAAAGCAATAAAAGTAATTGCAGGCACCATGTGATGGATGAATCTGCAAAAACACAAAATGAAGCATTGTCACCAATGCTATTTTTATGCAGCTACCCAGAACAGGGATAGCCTGTGGGCTGTAATCCTGTGGCACTTCAATCATTACAATGCGATAGACTTGAAGGTGCACAAATACTGGTCACAAAAATGCAAATTTTATTTGTGGCCTCAATTATTACAATGACAGTCCACACCATCAATGGTTTGAGGATCCCCATTGGACATAGCTTTGCTGTGCTGTTATCAATATGAAGCAGTTATCCAGCCTGCATCACTTACGAAACAGGGAACTGGGATTCTTTCCAGTGAGCTCTGGATGAGCTTGGGGGCTGAGTACCCGAATGAGCTGGATGCTTAAAATTGCATAGGTTTCTTTTCTCTCATTACATGTTTTTTTTTCCCCTTTTGCCTCCCGAGCTCAGACATCATCCACGGTGAAAGCGAGCATTGACTTAGTCTCCCAGCACTCCCAGCCTCATGGTGAAGCCCAGTGCCATCTGGGTTGGAAGGACTGTTAATCTGAACTCTTACTTCTCTATTTTGAATTTCTTGCTGGACTTTATTTTTCTTTTTCCCCTAAAAATTTATATTTAATTTGTACCTTGGTACCTAAGTGGCTTTACAGGTGATTTGTAAACCTTTCACTGCACTCATGCGAATACATGTGACAATAAAACTAATCCTAAAAGCTACGTTGTTGGTTTACTTGGGCAATTTTGGCAGCTTTAGTCAGCTTTACTGAGCATAAATCCTTGATCTGATAGCAAACTCTCAGGCTCCTGGGTTCAGCTAGGTGGCCTGACTTCCGAGAGGGGCAATGTCTTCATTCCATTTTCAGTAAACAGAAGCTCCATAAAACTGCTCTCAACTCCACATCCACAAAAAGGTAAAGTCAAAGATCAGGTAGTGTGGCTCAAGGGGAGTGACCTTATTTGCTTTCTTGTGATATGGATGTGATTAGAAAAGTGGGTTTGTATTGTCTGACTCCAGCTATTGAAAAGCGGGGGTTAAGCATGCTCCCTGAACTATTTCACACAACTGAGTAGGGTTCTGCACCTCTTTAAGAATGTAGTTAGTGTTAAGTGTGGAGTAGAACCACATATGGGGCAGATAGGATAAGGACACTCAAAGAAAGGCAAAATACTGCAGATGCTGAGACAAACAGAGAACACTGGAAAAACTCAGCAAGTCTGGCAGAATCTGTCAAGAAGGAAAGACATAACGTCTCAAATCCAGTAAGAAGAGTATTAATGAACAGTCATATTGCACTCAAACATTAACTCTCGCTGCACAGACCACCAAACCCATAGACTCTCAGTTACTCTGTATATTTAGGAACAGGACAGTGAGTTTCCATCATTACACCAGACAATTTCTTTTACAGTAATCTGACTGCTTCATGGCATTTATTGAATTTTTAAAAGGTCAATGTCCATGCTGATAACTGAACCAATTTTCTGGTAAATGTCTGAGTACCCAGTTTATTAATGCAGGAGGATGGCTAGCACACAGCCAAACCCCTCAGTATAGAAGATTATCAGCTTCAATTCTATTAGGTTTGGCAAAGTGCATGAGGATTTTCTGTTATAATTCACCTTTGTTCCAATGTCACCCACAGTAAAAGTAAAAGCTAAGGCCAGCTCTAGTAAACCCAAAACATGCAAAAGTATCAAGAAAAACAGTAACAAAACCATTAGCAGACCAAAAGTTAACAAATTAACAGATAACGACACATTACAAATGTAGCCCAATGTGAGCAGATAGACACTCTGGGCTGGACTCCAGAAAGCATATCATGTCCAAGCAGAACTGTCAAATTTAAAAAAGTGTAAGTAGTGTTATCCAAGCAGCATCTGCAACCACACAGTGTTACTCAGCCCTCAGTCTGAGGTAAATGGGGACCTGATAATATCAGGGTTGAGATTAGGGTGGTGCTGGAAAAGCACAGCATGTCAGGCAGCATTCGAAGAACAGGAAAATCGACGTTTCGGGCAAAAGCCCTTCATCAGGAACAGTCTATTCCTGATGAATAGCTTTTGCCCAAAATGTCAATTTTCCTGTTCCTCGGATGCTGCCTGACCTGCTTTGCTTTTTCCAGCATCACTCTAATCTAGACTCTGGTTTCCAGCATCTGCAGTCCTTGTTTTTACCTCCTTGATAAGATCATCCCACTGCTTACTAAAGAGGGCAAAATAAATAAACAGGACCTCACTTCAGATTTGCAATCAGTTTACAATTTCTACAATGAGTCATTTGACCTCAGACCAATTCTTTCCTAATACTTCTTTTCCAAGGATTTACCAATCATAACTTAATGCAACGCCGAAAAACAAACTTGTATTTTAGAAAATAACTTTCTGCTTGTAATTAGTGAATTACAGTTTGGCTCCCAGTGTTACTTAAGGGCACATGTTACATGAGAAATGCCATAAATATTTTCCTATAAAGTGGAAAACAGTTAAACAATGATTGGTGGGCAATCAGTAAAACATTGTAGACCGAATGTCCCATTCCTGTGCTGTATATTTCTGTGTTCTTTTGCTAGCAATCCCTCCACAGTCCCCCGCTAACCCAGGTACTGCACTCCACACTAAGCATCATTCTATGCCAAGACCCCCATAACCAACACTATCTTCAATCTGTGACAAAGCTTATTATCCTGTGGCATTCTCATTAAACCAACCAAAATAATTTTCCAATCAGTGTTAAGTCTTTGTTTAAATACTTTGAAATTTCCTGCCTAATTAAAAATCAAAAGGGAGACATTTAGGAAGAATGATAATGAAGTCATTGGCTAAATCATGATAATCATTTTTTTAATGAATTAATCTACTAGAAACCCAGATATTGTCCAAAGACACATATCCCTTTGAATTAGGCTAAATGTAGACTGATCCCTGGCGTAGCTCCTCCTTTGAGGAGCCTGACAAATGGCTTTTGCCTGAAATGTCGATTTTCCTGCTGTGCCTTTCCAGCACCACACTAACCCTGACTATAATCATAACAGTTTAGACAAATGAGAGGTCATCTTATTGAAGCATAAAAATATTCAAACAAACAGGGGCACACTCAGTTTAATGTTATGATAGAGGTCAAACTCCTCTGCTATTTAAAACCAAAACACACAGAAAAGCTCACCTCAATCTTTTCAGAGGGAGTGAAAGAAAGCCTTCTGATTTCTATTGTTTAAAGAAAACAATAACAGTTTATTTTTCTAAGTCTAAAAATGAACACAAAACAAAAACTATTAGCAAACCTGTTAAGCTTTTCTCTTAAAGAAAAACTCTGACCACACCGCAATTAAACTGCTGCATCAATAACACAATGATTAAACATTAACTCAATTTTATCTCTCAAAGTCCATACAGTCACTTATCATATAACCCCCTACAGTGTGGAAAAAGGTCATTTCGGCCAACAAGTGCACACCAACCCACCAAAGAACAACCCACTCAGACCCATTCCCCTACTTTATTACTCTATATTTATTCCTGACTAATGCACCTAACCTACACATGCCTGAACACTACTGGCAATTTAGCATGGCCAATTCACCTAATGTGTACATCTTTGGATGCTGTCTTCCTTCCAATTTTGCTGTTTCCTTTCCATTTTGCTGCCTTCTCCCTGGGTCATCTACTTTTTTGTGAATGTCTTTGTATACAATTTCATGGTACCTTAAATAGATGATACCTTCTGCGATATTTCTTTTGAGAAAAAGATGTTTATTGCTTCAGAGAGCAGTTAGCGCTGACCAATGTTCAAAATGCCCTTCCGTTTACAACCCCCAGCGTCGTACCCTCTCATTGGTCTGATGTTTTCAATACAATAAATCCAAACTCAATTGGTTTATGGTATTCTGGGCATAATTAAAATTAATTGTTAAATTCAAATCCAATTGCCTGAACATCAAATCCCAAGCTGATTGTTATATATTATCCAACTCTCAGCATTCTCAGTCACGTCAAGGGGATGGTCTTCACTCAGGGGCTGTGGGCGCAGTTAGTCAGAGGCAGCCTCTGATACAGTCTCGGCCCTTCTCAGGGTGGTTAGAGACCGGATCCTATCCTCATGAGAAGTGCGGAGCTAAACAATGGGCAGCACTCCTCCTGGCTTGACTCATCTTGTCCTGTTTTGGATAGTTTTGCTCCTGGAATGCTCAACACAGACAAACATGTGCTGTCACAATCTCTCAGCTCAGAAAAGATACTTGTCTCTTAAAGTGACCATACACTCTTTCGACTTCATAACAAGAAGAGGCAGGCCCATTTAGGACTGAGATAAGGTAGAAATGAATTTTTGGAATTCTCTATCCCAGAAGCCTGGAGGGGGTTCAATCATTGAGTTCTGTTCAAGAGAGAAATTGACACATTTTTGGATATTAAAGATATCACGGCTTGAGGCATAGTAAAGGAAAATAGCCTTGAAGTAACATGATCTAGTTGAGTGACAGATTGTGCTTGAGGGGCCAAATGGCCTCTTCCTGCTTTTGTTTCTTGTCATAATTTCTTGCTTTTGTACTCGATGGATAGTATCTTCGCAGGCCCTGAGCAACATGGGCTCTGGTGCGATGATTGGTAGAGTCACATGAGGCTCAGCTCATTGCATCCTATTTGCTTTTCAGAAGTGACATAGCAATATTTATACTAGGCAGCAACTGAGTCTCTTTTGTTGCATGCTAAAAGCCTTATCAAGAGCCAAACTCACCATGACTTTCTATCTCACCAAACTTATCATACAAGCCAGTGTCAGGATACCTCAGCATGGAAATCTCATCAGTTTCTCAGTGGGTTCAACTCACCACTTAATCCAAGAGAGCCCCATGTTGAACACCAGGCACCAGCATCTTGGGGACACTTTACAGGCTCCAGCCACACACACCCCAGATCCTCGAATATTAACCTTCGACATGTGCCGGCCTTTCAGTAACCTCATGGCGTGTCTCCAATCTATTCAGAAGATGCTTCTACACTTCACTGTACCTTAGGCTGCCCCAATAACTCCCATTGTAATCCTGCGGGAAAGACACTGTGTGCTCAGGGACATACACCCAGCCCCTGGACTGGAGCAGGCTGTACCTCTGGGCTCTTTATTCATAGTGCTCGCTCACTCTGAGCCTACCCGAATGCTTGCAGCATCCTACCTTACATTGCCTTGCCTTTTTAGGGCATTACCCCTTCAGCCAGGGATACCAGGCTCAAAATACTAAAGTCTTGCCAACCACAAAGCCAACAAGCTTGCCATGGTTGTCAGAAGACCTCAGTCAAGTCAAGGGGATGGCCTTCACTCAGGGGCTGTGGGCGCAGTTAGTCAGAGGCAGCCTCTGATACAGTCTCGGCCCTTCTCAGGGTGGTTAGAGACCGGATCCTATCCTCATGAGAAGTGCGGAGCTAAACAATGGGCAGCACTCCTCCTGGCTTGACTCATCTTGTCCTGTTTTGGATAGTTTAGCTCCTGGAATGAGAGAGAGCAGTAGCCATTACATTGGCATCAATGGTACTTATGGTGCAGGTGGGGATGTGTAGTTTGTGAGTGAGTAGGCAGTGCAGATGGTACACAGGGTTAAAAGTGACAGAGGTTGTGATGGAAAAGAGGGAAAGTGTTAGAGGACATAATGAAAGTGGTTGAGCATGAGTCTTGGTGGGAGGTGACGACAGAAGCAGCGATAGAGTGCGAGGTAGCAAAGAGAAGCTGGTGGCATTTACACTGGTGGAGAGAAAGACCGACATTGACTTTCTTCCTACAGTGCTGGACATCCTTCTAGATGGTTGAATTTACACTAACCCACTTGGCAACCTTGGACCAGGCTGGTATGTCTGCTGTGGTGGCCTACACTGCTGGTCCTTGGGCAAGAGGAAATTATGTGTCTGCAACACCTTAAAAATTTTTCCCTGGTCTTCCATATTTGGGGCAAATGCTAAGAGCCATGCAGGACAGCTCTAGATTGACAGTGCTTGGCCGGGTGCACAAAGGGCTTTTAAAGATGGTACTTGTGCCAAGAAATCTGGGTCAGTTGGTGATCTCCAACAAGAGGAGAGCTGCTCCAGGAATGGCATATGGTACGTAGGGGTGAAAATCAGATACCAACCATTCGGACTGAAACGTCAATGGATGTGATGAGTTTGAAAAGATACAGTGAGAAAACTTGCTCAGACCAGTGGTGAGACTTAGGCCACCAAACTTGATGTGATTTTCATGCAGCACATAAACCACACGATTCAGCCGTATGCCTCTCTCTTCAAAGTCAGCGGAGACTGAGAGACAAAAGAATTCAAGGAAAAATTTAAATTTGCACAAAATAAAATAATTTGACGGTATGTAATGTTTGATTTTGGCATCAGGAACTCTTTTAATTTTATCACCTGCTGTTCTCTGGGGAATAAATTTTAGGCCTCAGCTCAGGCCTCACTGATGCTGTTAAAAACCTCCTTTTTGGAAACTTGACTGTTTCCTAGCCCCTGCCCTATTTTGATATCTTTGGGCAGTGAGAGGTCATCCCACAGAGTTCAGGAACAGTGCAAACTGTTGGAAAGTGATGGATGCAGAAAGATTGAAATTACTGATGCAAATATTTGTGTGAGATGTTTGGAAAATTAGATATTTAGAAGAAACTGCCGTCTAGTAATTGCCAGAACTGGCTCCAGACAGACTCATTAGTGGATCTTGTCATCCTGAAGGAAAGTATGTAGTGACTGAGAATTGAATACTATACAGCAGCTAAAAAAAGCAAACATAGTTACCACTGCACCACTGTCTCAGCTGTCAATAACACTAATACAGTGCCAAGTAATTTTGCAGTCTGCCCTGCAGCACCTTGAACTGAAATAATCACACAAAAGGGTTGAGGTAGACAGAAAATGGAAAGAATTCCAAGGAAAGGGTTGAACATTTCAACAAAACTGTTCACAGGCAAAACAATTTCAACAATTTTGCAAGTTGCATGCAGGATCGTATGGAGAATCTTTTCACATATTTAGTCCCTCACTGTCATCTGAAATATAATGAAATCCCAGAGAGGATTGTCACTCTATAAGCACTTGTTTTTCCATAGTGTTGAATACAGTGTCAACTACTCAGCAAAATCATGACTCCACATTTACTCTGATTCAGGAAATCATTGTCCCCACGATCAGTCTCATTTAACAAAATTGAAACCCCACACATTAAGTCTGATTCAGCAAGATCAATACTCCTACACTGACTCTGGTATGAGAGACACAAGGATTGCTTCAGGAAACTGGGACGACTATTCTTAAGAATGAGAAGCTCGAGAAAGACATTTGATCAGCAATTTAAAACACGATAGGCATGGACAAAGGGGATAGGGAAAAACTGTTCCTGGTGTTGATTATTTCTGAGCCATATGGGGCACTGATTTTAAAAAATTGACAAAGGGGCCAGACTTCATGAGGAATGACCTTTCTGTTGAGTTCGTGGTTAGGATCTAAATTGCACTGTTGGAGTATGTATTCGAGACAGATTCAATTATTGCTGTCAAATGAGAATTAGTTAATTATGTGAAGAGAAATTGTTTGCAGGGCCGCAGGGTTGGAGGGTCCCAAGGCGGCAGATGAGGCCTTCTTCCTCCAGCTGTCGGGTGGCTTGGATTTGGCGGTGGAGGAGGCCCAGGACGTGCACGTCCTTGGCGGAATGGGGGGGTGTTGAAGTGGTTGGCCACAGGGCTATGGGATTGTTTGGTGCGTGCTTTCCAAAGATATTCCCTACAATATTCCACAAATTGGCTTCCCCTCTCCCTGATGTAAAGGAGACCAAATCGAAAGCAACAAACACAGAGATAACATGTTTGGATGTGCAGGAAAATCTCTATTGGATGTGGTCTCTTCTATATCAGGGAGACAGGATACTAACTCATGGAACATTTCAGGGAACATCACTGGGACACATGTACCAAACAACTGCACTGCTCTGTGGCCGACCACTTCAACTCCCCCTCCAACTCTCTCAAGGACATGCAAATCCTGGGCCTCCTCCACCACCAAAGCCAAGCCACCCAATGGTTGGAAGAAGAAGGCCTTGTCTGCTGCCTTGGGACCCTTCAACAACACAGCATCAACATCAACTTCACTAGTTTCCTAACATCCCCTCCCCACTATATTGCAGATCCAACCCTCCAACTTGACACCACTTTCTTGACCTGTCCTACCTGTCCATCTTCCTTCTCAACTATCCACTCCACCCTCCCCTCTGAGCTATCACTATCACCCTCCACCTGCGACACTCTTGTTCTTCGGATGTTTCTTAACCTGCTTTGTCTTTCCACTTTTCGACTCTGACTCTCCTGCATTTGCAGTTCTCACTATCTTCATGAGTAGATTTGATCAGCTATGATCACTATGAATGGTACGGCAATAATAAAGGGCCAAAACACTTCCTTCTGCTCTCATTTTCGATGTCTCTCGATTCAGTGTTGGGTTGACTGGGTTGCCAGGACAGTTCTAGTTCTCAATCTATTCTGGATGTCAAATATCCCATCCTCTGAGATGCTGCAGGTTAATTCCTATCTCCTGTCTCTGGGTACTGAGAGCTCCTCAGCTGGGCTGGGATGGCACTGTTGCCCTTCAGAATGTAATGGATCGATTGTACCAAGGGGAGCACACCTTTGTGGCATTTTGGACTCACAAAGTCTCCTGGGAGTTAATTGTTGGAGCTGGTTGCAATCTTTCAGAAATCCCCTCATCCTCAGGTGATAGGTGGGGATCGAACCCAGGTCAATTGTGCACATAGCCACCATATTTCTTGGAAGCCGTTTGGATATTAATCAATCTCAATCCATCAGTAACTGTTTTAGATTTTATCTGGAGCAGTTTTAACAAAAAAACCTGAGAGAGCCCATTGTTGGAAACAACAGGTATTTTTGCATATGTTTTAACTCAGCATTTTGTGCGGATTTCCCTGGGGCCATTATTTGGCTTCTCTTTGTGTGACCATGATTCCGCAAAATGACAGTCACATTTCCTTAATGCAGTTGAGATTGCATTAGAACATAGAACATAGAACAGTATAGCACAGGAACGGGCATTTCCGCCCACGATTTTGTGCCAAACTTGACGCAAAATTAAAGTAATCCTTTCTGCCTGCCCTTGATCCATATCTTTCTATTTCTTGTATATTCCTGTGCTTATCTAAAACATCCCCATCGCAATTGCCTCCATCATTACCTCTGGCAACATCTTACAGATATCTACCACTCTCTGAGTAAAAGCCTTGCCCCTCACATGTCCTTTGAACTTTTTCCCTCCCACCTTAAATACATGTCCCCTAGTATAAGATATTTTAACTCTGGGGAAAAAAATATTTCTGACTGTCATCCTTATCTCAGCATCTCCTAATTTTACAGACTTCAATCAAGTCTCCCCTTTGTCTCCACTGCTCCAGAGAAAACAACCCAAGTTTATCTAGCTTTTCCTTTTAGCTCTTACCCTCTAATCCAGGCAACATCCTGGTAAACCTCTTCTGCACCCTCTCCAAAGCCTTTATGTCCTTCCTGTAGTGTGGCAACCAGAATTAAATGCAATTTTGCATTGCAAAAGTACTTCATTGGCTGTGGAGCACTTTGAGATGTGTTGAGCTGAATTGTATCAATCGAGGTTCTCTCTTCCTCCTCCAGCACAAAGCATTTCAGTATCATCTCTGTACCATATTGTGAGAAACAAAGCACACTCACTTCAATAATTTCAGTCTGAGACAAGATCTGAAGCAATCAGTATGTTTATTAAAAGCTTGCAAGCGTGGTGCCTGGAATTGGCACACAGAGTTTAGCAAGTACATATCTTATATAGGATTCACTACTCCAAACCCGGTGCCCATTACTATTGTTTATCTCTTGCCTTATCCGGCCTTGTGCATAACAAAGCACAAGCTTTACTCGGCCATTTCACCACGTCCTGCTGTGGCCCATTGTTGGGTATATCCTTCTTCATGATTATCTACTTCCTCCACCTGTGCCGTCTCCTCCCTTTCCCCAACCATATTGATCCTTATGACCTTTTAACTGGGGTTTTTTTTGTGTTTGTGCAAAAGTGGGAATCAGACGCTTATAATTGCTGCTTGTAGAAGCATATCTGGCTTAACCTACATCCTCACAGCACCTTATCTATTTGTCTACCATTGTTAACGAGGCAGTGCTAACCACTGAGCCACTGAAATAACTCTTCTCCCCATTGAACATGGATAACAAAAAAAAAGGAAAAGATTCCCCAGCAATCACCATTCCTTGCTCTTGGTGTATTTCTCAGACTGCATCCCTTCTTTGATGGTGTGGCCACATTATCACTTTGGTTCCAGTAATCACCTCCCAAGCTACTGTTTGGGATACTGTGTTTTCCGGCCTATTCTTTGTCATTTCATAGACTCATAGGAACTCTACAATGCAGAAAGAGGTCATTTGGCCATTCGAGTCTGGACTGACCCTCCAAAGAGCATCCACCTAGACCTCATCCCATCCCATCCTCATATACCTGCATTTCCCATGGCTAATCCGCCTAGCCTGAACATGTTTGGAATGCATTCTGCACAGTTTGCTGAAGGCCTCCTCAAAGAAACAAAAACTCTCAAATTATTTTTAATCAACGTATTCAGACTTAAACCCACGCCTTCTAACCCATAGGTAGAGGTACTGGTACTGCACCAGAAGACCGTCAGTTCCCAATGCTTTTTCATACTCCTTCAAATTGATGCTGAGGGACTTGCAAATTGTCCATTTCACTGGGATCAATTGAAGTTTCAACACCAGCTTTTCCTGAGTTTGCTGCTCAGCTCCAGATTCACTGTAGGATGTCTAATCTTCAGTATTGATTCCCGATCAATGCCATATAAGTGTTAAGAAGTCAGCTCATGAAAAATACCAGAGAGCTGCTGGCATTCCACACCTGGTAGCCCCTTTATTGGACAGGGTTACAATATTAGAAAATGAAATTAGATTGAAATTAGTTTAGTGCACGATTAATGTGTTTAACAACCAGAAGGGAATTTGAGTGCCAGATTGAGAAAATAGCCAACAATATCCATTTTCTTTCTTAAATACTGTCTTTGTCAATGTGAGTTCAGGGAGAGACATAGATATTTATGGCTATGCTTTGTGGGTGGCATTGAGTGATTAAAGTCATTGACCTTACTCCGTTTATTCCTATGGTACAATGAAGGTAGCAGTATGTTTAGCTTCGAGACTGAGCAAAGGGCAGCGAGGATGTGGTGAAATTTTGATCATATCAACAGCCCTTCAGAAACACAGGGACATAAAAATTCCATGTCTGTTTTAGTCCCAGTACTTATTGTTCCCAGTGATTTTATCTTGAGCTCTCCCTGGAAAGAAAGAATCTGAAAAATCCAGAAAGCTGGATGTTCCAGCTTTTGTTTACTAGCTTCACCATGAGCTTAGTGCAGATATTCCCCATTCAAAGTAAGTTCTAATCATACATTTTTATTTTAACATAGCTTATACATTGACAACCCCCAAATAGTTTTCTTTAATCAACATTACTGCAAGTGTTTCTTTCTTTAGAATAATGGCATTTAATTTTAACAAAAGTATTTTATTCAAGAAGCATGATCCCAGCTGTGATTTACATCCAAAAATTAATCAAGTTCATTTGAGACTAAAAAGTAATCAAGACATGGAAATGTTGCAATAACACAATAACAAAAAGAGACAAATTCAGCAGCCAAAAAGAAAATGGTGGATGGGAAATTGAAGGAAAGATTGCATTAAATTCACAAACTGGGTTACAATAAGTGTCTACTTTCTTATATCACGGGTATAAATTACATCATTTCGGCCAGGGCTACTCAAAGCTGAGGGTGTGGCCCCAAGTGGGTCATGAGCTACAATTTTGAGGTTGAATCTGAGATGATTGGCTGCTGTGTCCCAACTCTAAAGAACTCCCAGCTCTCACATTTCTCAAGGCGATTTTGCAATTGTATTCAACCTTCAAGATAGATTCACAGAGTCATACTGTTGTACAGCACAGAACCTAGCCCTTCTGTCCATGCTGACCAGATATCCAAAATTAATCTCGTCCCATTTGCAAGCATTTGGCTTATATCCCTCTAAAACCTGCCTATTGATGTATCCATCCAGATGCATTTTAAATGCTGTAATTGTCTCCGTCTCCATCACTTCCTCTGCCAGCTCATTCCATACGCACATAACACCCTCTATGTGAAAAGAAGTGCTCCTTAGGTCCCTTCTAAATCTTTCCACTCTTACCTTAAACGTATGCCCTATAATTTTGTACTCTTCTACCATGGGGAAAACACCTTGGCTGTTCATCGTATCCATACCCCTAAAGATTTCATAAACCTCTGTAATGTTACCCCTCAGCTTCCAACACTCTAGGGACAAAAGCCGTAGCCTATTCAGCCTTTCCCTATAGCTCAAACTCTACAACCCCAAAAACATCCTTGTAAATCTATTCTGCACCTTTTCAAGTTTAGCAACATTCTTCCTATAGTAGGGAGACCAGAACTGATTACAGTATTCCAAAAGTGGCCTAACCTATGTCCGGTATAGCTGCAACATGACATCCCAACTCCTATACTCAGTACACTGACCAAAAAAGGCAAGCATAACAAATGCCTTCGTCAACACCCTGACTACCTGTGACTCTACCTTCAAGGAACCCCAAGATCTCTTGTTCGGCAACAATCCCCAGGGCCCTACCATTAAGTGTATAAGTCCTGCCTTGATTTGCTTATCAAAATGCAACACCTCACATTTATCTAAATTAAACTCCATGGGCCCATCTGATCAAGGTCCTGTTGTACTCTGAGTAAACCTTTTTCACTCTCCACTATCTCATCTATTTTGGTGTCATCTCTAAACTTACTAACCATTCCTCCTATACTCACATCAAAATCACTTATAAAAATGAAGAAAATGTATTGGGATGAGATCACAATGAGCAAACATTTCAGATTCACTGACTGAGGGTCCAAACCATGTAAGGATAGGATACACTGGTAACAACAGAAGACATCAACTCCCTCTTCCTTCCCTCCTGCTTTCATTTGTCCTGAACTCTACCCTACTTCCCACTTTCCCCTCTTGATGCTGACTACTTTGCACTCATTACTTCACTCGCCGTATCTCTCCACAAGAGCGCATGAGAAAAGCAATAAGAATTGAGGAAGGATAAGGATGTGTCGGGAGGGATAGAATGGGGTGAATGGCAGAATGATGTGACATGAGAGATAGGCAGTGACAAGTTGGAGACATTTAGAAAGAGTTAATAAGTCATCAAGAATCAGTGAGTCACTGAGTCACACAGTTATGTACAGCACGGAAACAGACCCTTCGGTCCAATATTTCCATTTCAATCCTAAATAACTCTAGTCCCATCTGCCAGCATTTGGCCCATATCACTCTAAACCTTTCCCATTCTATACCAATCCAGATGCTTTCCAAATGTTGTAATTGTACCAGCATTCACCACTTCCTCTTGCAGTTCATTCCATATATGCATCACCTTCTGCTTGAAAATGATCCCCTTTAGGTCCCTTCAACATTTTTCCCCTCCCACCTTAAACTTATGCCCTCCAGTTTTAGATTCCCTGACCCCGGGGGAAAGAACTTATCTATTCACCCTCTCCATGCCCCTCATGGTTTTATAAACCGCTATAAGAGGTAAATGTTAGGAATAGTATCTTTGAAGATAGATGGCTGCAGATTAGATTGGATTTAGATTAATTGTCATATGTATATAAAAATACAGTGAAAAGTGTTTTATCGTGCGTTGTATGCAAAGTGTCACCATGCCCCTCTGCCATCTTGAAACACTGAATATAAGGCATGATTTTACTGCAATAGAGTTCTTCTTTCTCTCTTCTTGTTCCTCCTATTGATGCTTGGCAGTGGCCAGAGTCTCTGTAACGGGCTCTGGATTACCAGCCTCCCCAATCACAACTGCCACATCAGAGCTGGAACCGTAGACATTGGGATGTGGGGGTCCCATCCCTCCAATTCCCTATACAATGTCCCTCACAATGTTGCCAACATCCATCAGGGTCCTCCCTCATCCCTTTCACCAATTCTTCCGCTCCTTCAGGTACCCAGGCCCAGCCTCAAACCTGGAGCCTTGGCTCAGCCTGTGTGTCCAGGCTAGGTGAGTCAACCTTGCTTGCCAGGACACCCTGGGCTGGGGTGGAGCTGTGTCCAGCACATCCTGGCTTTGTTGCTGCCGCCATTGGAAGCCTCTTCCTTTACCTGCCACTCTCCAGGCAGAATTGCTAGAATTTTTGCATGTGTCCTCATAACAGGGATATTCGCCAATGACATCCAATGCAAGAGAGATGCCAGACCTGAGTGGTTACGGTCATAGATTAAAATTCTTTTCGTGTTACCGCCTCCCCACATGCCCCTCCCCTCCACCTCCACCACCACCCGACCCCACATTGGTTTGAATCCTGGTGACTACGATCCTTACATTACTGAAGCAAGTGCGATAGTTTTATAAATTCATCTGTGTGGGTATCGCTGGCTGGACAGCATTTATTGCCCATCCTTGGTTGCCCTTGAGAAGATAGTGGTGAGTTATTTCAGAGTCCCAGAGTCATGGAAACGTACAGAATGCAAACAGACTCTTCAGTCCAACTTGTCCATGATCAACAGATTTCCTAAACTGATCTAGCCCCATTTGCCAGCATTTGGCCCCTATCCCTCGAAATCCTTCCTATTCATATAACCATCCAGATGTTTTTTACATGTTGTAATTGTACCAGCCTCCACCACTTCCTCTGACAGCTCATTCCATACACGCACCACCCTCTGCATGAAAAAGTTGTTCTTTAGGTCCCTTTTAAATCTTTCTCCTCTCACCTTAAACCTACACCCTCTAGTTCTGGACTCCCCCATTCAAGGGAATTTCTATAAGGTCACCCCTCATCCTCTGACACTTCAGGGAAAACAACGCCAGCCTGTTCTGCCTCTCCCTATAGCTCAAACCATCCAATCCTGGCAACATCCTTGTAACTCTTTTCTGATCCCATTCAAGTTTCACAACATCCTTCCTATAGGATGGAAACCAGAATTTCACACAATATTCCAAAAGTGGCCTAACCAATGTTCTGTACAGCTGCAACATGACATGTCAACTCAATGTTCTGATCTATAAAGGAAAACATACAAAACACCTTCTTCACTATCCTATCTACCTGACACTCCACTTTCAAGGAACTATGAACCTGCATGCTTCTTGAAGCGCTACAGTCAACTTGCTGTGAGTTGACCCACAATGCCATGAGGGAGTGAATGTCAGGATGTTGACCCAGCGACAGTGAAGGAATGGTGATATATTTCCAAGTCAGGATGGTGAGTGGCTCGGATGGGAACTTGAAAGAGGTGGTGACCCCATGCACCTGCAGGCCTTGTCCTTCCAAATGGAAGTGGTTATGGGTTCAGAAGGTGCTGTGTGATGATCTTTGGTGAATTTCTACAGTGCATCTTATAGATAGTGTGCACTGCTCCTACTGAGCATTGGTGTTGAAGCTTCACTCATTCAGGCAAGTGTGGCGTATTCCATCATACTCCTGACTTGTGCTTTGCTAATAGTGGACTGCTTTTGGTGAATCAGAGGTGAGTTATACATTATGGTATTCCTTGCCTCTGACATGCTCTTGTAGTTGCTGTGTTTACGTGGTGCGTCCATTTAAGTTTCTGGTCAACGATAAACCCCAGGATGTTATTAGTTGGGGATTAGTGATGAAAACACCATTGAATATCCAGGGGTGGTAGTTAGACTGTCTCTTCTTGATGATAGTCATAGCCTAGCATTTGTGTGGCACAATTTGCTGGCTAAATCAGACACACTCTCATTTTATCATGGTTTTTTCAAGGACATTTGCAACATTCAAAAACATAGAAGAACAGGGAAATCTAAACAAGGAGTCAACAAAAGCAAGGCACATGCATTTCTGATGTAGTCAATGGGAATTTAACGTAAAATTTACAGAACAGATAACATAGTTCCTTTATCATCTGCTTTCTGATAAGGAAGTGATTTTCAATTAGTACTTCCTAATTTAGTATGCCGTTTTCCAGGACCACATGTGGGATTGCTAGAATATTTTGGATGAATGGAGAGTTTTGAACTATTCCAATGACATTTATAACTCAGAGGCCACCAAAATCCTTTGAATAGAGATAAAAGGTGAAAAATAACTCCCAAAGGAAAGAGTGATCAATCAGAGCCTGCAAGGATCAAAGCTATGTCAGGATTTCAGTTGTAACCCTAACTCATCAGTCCATTACTGGTGGAGATTTGCTAACCTGTGCACTCTCTCAGATGCTTCAACCTCCCAATGTTTATTGCCTATCCAATGTGAGAAGTGATTTATGTTCCTGACCTGTAATTTTCACAATTAAAACCTATAAACTACCTACTCCCAAAATACCTTTCTGCAGTCACCATGGCAAATGTTTATGTTACAGTCACCTGACACTTGGAGAACTTGTAAACCAAAGATGTCCCACTTGGTCTGAAATCTGTACATCAATGTCATATACACACAGTGTTCGAATGATCAGGGGTGTACAGAGATTGTGAACATTAGCAGAAAACAGACAGTGAAAATAAGGCAATCCAGTCCATTACATCTTTCCCAGAGCTAGTTCTGAAGAGAGAGAGAGATTGTTAACACTGCAGCCAGAGTGTTTCAGGGTCAGTAGAGGGGAGAGGGGGCTTAGGTGACACTGCCATGTGAGACATAGACTACAGCAAAGTAGATCTGTACCATAATAAAATGCAAATGATGAAGGCATAACTAATATTAGTATTAGAGATTGAAATAAAGCATCAAACTGGAAGAAGTACATAGAGAGGTCTCAGACTACTGTATTTAGTAACCTGCAATGCAAAATGTAATAAAAGAGTAAGGGAAAGTCAATATTGTTTTATCAGACCAAAGGGTTGCTCTGTTGTTGCAGAGAGAGAAATGTCTGGTGGTGGTTTAGCCTAAGGGTCACCATGCCTCAGGTGAGGGGTGAAATTGAGAAGGAGAATCTTTCCTGGTAACCTCAGCAGGTGTGGGAATTGAATCTATGCTGTTGAAATCACTCTGCATTACAAACCAGCCATTCAGCAAACGGACCCCCACTAACTGTTACAGGAAGGATATTGTGAAGCTGGAGGGAGCTCAGAAGAAATTTACCACAATGTTGCCACGAATGGAGGGTCTGAGTTCTAAAGAAAGGCTGCTTAGTCTGGGATTTGTTTTCTCAGGAATACAGGAGGTTGAGGTGTAACCTTATAGAGGTCGATGAAATCATGGAGGACATAGATAGGGTGAATAGCTGGTGTATTTTCCCGAGGATGGGGGATGTCAAAACAAAGGGTATTTGTTTTAAGTGAGAGGAGAAAGATTTTAAGAAGATGTGGCAATTTGGTTTTACACAGAGAGTGGTTTGTGTGTGGAATGAAATTCCAGAGGAAGTGGTGGATGCGGGCATAGTTATGAAGTTTAAATGATATTTGGATAACTACATGAATACGAAATGTTTGGAGCAGGTGCAGGCAGGTGGGATGAGTTTGGTTAGGATTATGATTGGCATGAACTGATTGGACCAAAGGTTCTGTTTCTGTGAGGTTATATGACTCTATAATGTTATACATCAGGAGTTGAAGGGCATTACCTAAGGATAAGGAGACACTAGCAATGTTTCCTCTCTTTTTGCGACTCCTCTGTGGATCTCCAGGGTTTGTATTCAACATAGAATCATCGAGATGTACAGCATGGAAACAGACCCTTCGGACCAAATCATCCATGCCAACTAGATATCCCAACCCAATCTCGTCACATCTGCCAGCACCCGGCCCATATCCCTCCAAACCCTTCCTATTAATATACCCATCCAAATGCCTCTTAAATGTTGCAATTGTACCAGCCTCCACCACTTTCTCTGGCAGCTCAATCCCATACACTTACCACTCTCTTGCTGGATTCACCATTGCTGGCTGAAGATTGCTGCAAATGATTCAGCTTCATCTTTCGCATTGAGAGATGAGAGTGTCTGTGGAGCTTTCTCCTCCAGTGAGTTGGCAGTTCATTCCATACATGCACCACTCTCTGAGCGAAAAAGTTATCTCTTAGGTCTCTTTTATATCTTTCCCTTTTCATCCTAAACTAGAGTCCTCTAGTTCTGGACTCCCCGAACCCAGGGAAAGACTTTGCCTATTTACCCTATCCATGCCCCTCATAATTTTGTAAACCTCTGTAAAGTCACCCCTCAGCCTCCGACACTGCAGGGAAAACAGCCTTAGCCTATTCAACCTCTCCCTTTAGCTCAAATCCTCCAACCCTGGCAATATCCTTGTAAACTTTTTCTGGACCCTTTCAGGTTTCACAACATCTTCCCAATAAGAAGGAGACCAAAATTGCATACAATATTCCAACAGTGGCCTAACTAATATCCTGTACAGCCACAACATGACCTCCCAATTCCTGTATTCAATATTCTGACCAACAAAGGAAAGCCTTCTTCACTGTCCTATCTCCCTGTGACTCCACTTTCAAGGAGATATAAACATGCACTCCAAGGTCTCTTTGTTCAGCAACACTCCCTCGGACCTTACCATTAAGTGTATAAGTCCTGCCAAGATTTGCTTTCCCAAAATGCAACACTCACATTTATCTAAATTCAACTCCATCTGCCTCTTCTCAGCCCATTGGCCCATGTGTTCAAGATCCTGTTGTAATCTGAGATAACCTTCTTTGCTGTCCACAATACCTCCAATTTTGGTGTCATCTGCAAACTTAGTAACTATACATCTTATGCTCACATCCTCATCTCTGTCTTAAACCCTTGACTCTTTATTATGTCCTATGATCCTCAACCTCTCACAAGGAGTAAGGACCTTTCAGGGATACTATCAGCATGAAATTCCAAAGCTATTCAGAGACTTAGACAACTTAAAGCAGGAATATCACATTGCTCCACAAGAAGGTAGTAAGCATATTCACTTACACGTATCCTTGGCAAGCTTCGATTCATAATCTATTTTCCCTCTCTCAATCAATTGTTTTGTCCTTCTTTGCTGGTATTTAAACTGTTCCCAATCCTTAGCTCTCCTACTTTTTTGGCTAATGTCTGTGTCTCTTACTTGGATCTAATATTATCCCTAATTTCCCTTGTTACCATTCTCATGCCATTGTTTTCCATTGCATTTTTGATCCAAACAGGGATGAACACTTGTTCCAATTCCTCCATACACTCTTCAATGTTTGTCATTGCCCATCCCTTTTAATAAGCTTTCTCAACTTATCATAGCCAGCTTTTGCCTCATACCATTGTAGTTTCCTCTACCTTGATTCAGAACCTTAGCCTCAGAATCACTTGCATGCCTCTCATTTTGATGAGGAATTCTATTATATTATGGTCACTCATCCCTAAGGGGTGCTGCACAGCTAATTTGCCAAGTACTCCTTTCTCATTATGCAATAACAAATTGAGGATAGCCTGTTCTCTCATTAAATCTTCAGCGTCGAGAGCCAGAAAAACATCTAGTGCACACTTCATGAATTCCTCCTCTACCATATTGTTACTAATTTAATTTGCCCAATCTAAAAATAGATTAAAGTAATTGATAATTACAGCTGTACCTTTATTCATTGTGCCTCTAATTTCCTTTTTAACGTCTTCTCTAGCATTGCCTCTACAGTCAGGGGTCTAGTCAAATCTTCAGAAGGTTTATCATGGAGGGTCTAGACAGAGTGGATAGACAGAAACCTGTTCCTGCTCATAAGTGGATTGAGTACACAAAGGGAACGGTTTTAAAGTGTTTTGCAAAAGAAGCCAATATGCGGGAAGAAAATGTTTTTCATAAAGCAAGGAATGTACTGCCTGGGAGTGGCATCAGATGATTATTTACATAGAAACATTGTGCAGGGTTATGGGAAAAGTCTGGAAGAATGGCACAAAGCTAAAATGTTCCGAGAGTCAGTCCAGATGTGATGGGCCAAATGGTCTTCTTCTGTAATAACAATTCCGTGATTCTGTAAAGTTGACATGATCATGACCCCATTCCTGCTGGGCTGGCTGTCCATTGACTTGCATATCCCTCCCTAGAGCTAATCTCTAAAGTATGTCTGTGTCTGAACTGGTTCCTTTGTCATGTCTTGCTCTTGTATCACTGTCAGACAAAATTGCAGTTCTTCACCATCTGAAGGTGTTGCAGTGAAGGGAGTGGACAAATGTATGCAAAAATAAAACCTTAAACTGTCTGCAGCTTGTAATCAGAGGAGATTGGGGGGATGAGGCAAAAAAGGATAAGAACATTCTGACATTTTCATTCTGTCACTGGCCACAGCCTCGGCATGGCCACTCCAGTGATAGCATGCCCTGTTTCCAAAAGCATCTTCTTCTTGGGATTATTTATTTTTTAAGCCATAGCTTCCGAGAACATGTGCTAACCTATCAGGACTTCTCTCATCCTATTGAGGCATGCAGCTAGTTATGAATTCACATTGGCAATACAAGTATTTGTTGCCCATCCCTAATTGACCTTCAGAATGTCGAGTTCACTTACCTTCTTGAACTGTAGCTGTATACCCACTATATACCCACAGTGCAGTTTAAAAGTGAGTTCCAGGAATTTAACCTGCTGGAAGTGAAGGAACTGTGACATAGTTTCAAATCAGGTTGGGATGTGAGTCTGAGGGGAACTTGCAGGTGATGGGGACCCATCTATCTAATGCCCTTGTCTTTCTAGATGATAGAGGTTGCAGTTTTGAAGGGAGCTCTAGTCCAGTGAAATCTGCATGACAATGTCGAAAATTTCACAGGTAGACCTGGCCCCAATTTCAATCCAATTTGTATCAGGAGAAGCACAGAGTAGGCCATTCAACCTTACTGCATCTTTCAATATGATCATGGTCTCTCATCCACTTCACTGCCCAGTTTCTCATACTCGATGATCCCTTTAGTCCTAAGTACTATATCTAACTCCTTCTTCAAAACATTCAATGTTTTGGCCTCAATCGTTTTTTTTTAGCAGAGTCCCACAAACTCACCACTCTGTGAATGAAGAAATTTCTCCTTAATCCTACATGGGCTACCTGTGAGCCCTGGGTTGGGACTCTCCAGTCAATTCAGGAACATAATTCCAGCATTTACCCTGTCTTATCCTGTGAGAGTTTTGTGGGTTTCTGTCACACACACACACACGCACACACACACACACACGCACACACACAGTCCGATAATCCAGTCTCTCTTCATATGTCAGGTCTGCCATCCCAGGAATCAGTCTGATAAATCTTCCCTTTACACCAGAACACTTTTCCTATGGTGAGACCCAAACTGCAGACAAAACTCCAGAAGTTTCCTGGTTCAAGTCCCACTCCAGAGACTGAAAACTTGACTGTCATACTGAGGCACTGTTGGTGGTGCTGTCTTTTTGTTGAGACATTAAAGAGGTGGCAGGCATTAGTCAATATGAATGACCCCATGGGACTATTTGAAAAGGTAGAGGGAGTCGCCCTCGGTCTGACCTTCAGGCCAAACATCCATCAGCTAACATGTGACCCACCTCAGGCTGACCTAAGTGAAAATTTCAAGACGTGAGCAGGAATCCACAAGGAATACCAACTCTTCCCAGTGAAAGGAAATACAACTGGAAACTGTATCCACCCATTGTTAGAGAACCAAAATAACATATTAGAATTCCAAGCCTTCAAGACCCATGTGAATAAACCTCTTTCTACAATTATATAGATGACTGTAAATAGAGGTATAAAATACAAAAGCAAGACTGCTATGTTGAACTTATATACAATACTGGATTAGCCACATCTGAAGTATGGGTCATCATACCTTGAAAAAAACATCGAGTATTTAAAGAGGCCACACAAGAGATTTACTGGAATATTGTGAGGCATGAGGAGCTTCAGTCACATGGACAGTTGGGATTGATTAATGATTAAAGCAAAGATTTAATATACATATCAAAATCATGAAGGATTTGATTGAGTAAATAAGCAGAAATAGTTTCCACTGGTGAGAGAACTGATGATCAAAGATTATTTGCCTAAAATCTAGGGATCGAGGCTGAAGCGAAATCTTTTTACATAGCAGGTTCTCACAGGTTGCAGAATATGTACTGCATGAAGTAACTTTCAACATGGCATATTGGTGACAAAAATGAACAGGGTACAAGTGTAAGATCTGGTGAGTAACACTGTTTGATGAGTCTGACACATACTGTCTGATTCCTATATTGTGATAACTACACAAAAGTAAAAAGGAAATCACCAGGTTAAAAGGCTCAATCATTTGAAGCATCCAATCTAAAAACAAAAAACAGGACAAAAGCTAATTTGAAAATTCTTGACGCTTTTCTTTTTGCTGCATTGTAACTGTTCATGCTTCTTCCAGAGATTCTCTGATGCTTTCTTGGTGTGAAAGATGGCAAACATTCCGACTAGGCTGCAGTACTCGAGCAGCCTAAGGCCCCTTCCATTAACTGCTCACTTAATTTGAGTTTACGAACAGTGTCTTAACACATGGTTTCAGGCACTTATGCACAATGGGATTACTGATGATGAATGGTCAGCTCATGACAGAATCTCAGGTCATCTTAGTTCACTTAGCAGAAATTTAACATTTGCCTTAAGGCTATAACCAAACTATTTGAGAATCTTCTGAACCTTCTGTCTTACAGTTGCTGGTATATAAATCCCAACCCTCAATCAGAACAATTTAGAAGAAACTCCGGGACTCAGCAAATGAGGTGAGGCTACAGTCATTTTGTTTACTTACATTCAGATCCAATGATGTGTATAAACTGTTTAACGTTCCCAGTCTGTATTAAATGTCTCCATTTGTATTTCAATATTAGGTTCCCTCATTTCATTTCCCTAACAGACTGAAGTGAGCTAGCAGGTTTATTGCAATATTCTGGCTGAGGATAAATTGCAGTTTAGAAATTAATGGACATGTTCATTGTGTATTTATGTCCTTCCGCTCACTTTGTAGTTCTATTTCAAAACATTAGATTTATTCTGTTGCCAAACTAAAGGGTCATCTCACTAATATAGCGGTTAACCAAGGGCTAATTTTGTGAAGACTGATTAGATTAGATTAGATTAGATTCCCTTCAGTATGGAATACTGAAGATGCCTATTCATAGAATCCCTACAGTGCAGAAACAAGCCATTTAGCTCATCGAGTCCACACTGACCTTCTGAAGAGCACCCCCCCCAGACCCATCTTCCCCTATGCTATCCCTGTAACCCAGCATTTCCCAGGTATAACCCACCTAGCCTGCATACCTCTCCATGCTATGGGCAATTTAGCATGGCCAATCCACCTAATTTGTATATCTTTGGACTGTGGGAGGAAGCCGAAGCTCCCAAAGGAACCCCACACAGACACAGGGAGAATATGCAAGCTCCACGCAGATAGATGAGGTGGGAATCAAACGCGGGTAACGAGTGCTGTGAGGCAGTGGGTCTTATCACTGAGCCACCATGCCTCCCCAACCAACGAATTGTTCAAACGATTTACCTGATTATATCATTAGAGGGGACACAGTTTTACTATCTGTAGCATTGAGAGGGTTTTATATTTTTCACACAACACAGACAGCTTTTTGTGAAAGACATGAATGATGTGTCTGATGGGAGCTATATTGCAGTTGATCAGGGAAGTTAACTGGAAACACTATTATAGCAAAGGGATCCAATTGATGGAGATGTGCAGATTGTCTTTTAGAATGTAAACATAACCTGCTTTACTGACAGGAATCTGCTACCTACTGACAGGTTAGGGCACAGCATGAGTCAGCTCCAGCATTTAGTGTACAGTATGGAAGCAGAACTCAGGGATGTGAAGGCTAAAACTGGGAGTCATGGGAGATACGTCTCTGATAGGACCAGTCACCTGCACCAGTTCACAGGTCAAGGTGATCACCTGCACCAGTTCACAGGTCAAGGTGATCAACTGGACCACTTTTTTTTATGGGATCACTATTGTCCTGTATTCCTTTCTCCTCAGGACAATATTTGTAACGTAATTTTGAAATTATTTATGCAGCCTCACTCCTGTTGTTGGCCAGAAGATGGCAGTGGATTGGCACCCCAAGAAACTTCTTCACAGGGGGCAATAGGCTGCCAGAACATGTTTGGCCATCCTGGGTTAGGAAGCTGGATGAGAGGGACTTCAACATCCTTTCCCTCAACAAAGATTATCACTCTGTTGCCAGTGCATCATCTCACAGCAAATAAAACCAGGCTCAAAACCAACTGACAGGGAGCCAGTGACATAATGATAATTTACTGGGCTAGTAAGCCAGACTATTGCTGCAGGGATATGAGCTCAAATAGCAAAGAGTTTGAATTTGATCGAGAATCTAAGTTGAAAACTAGTCTGTGATGACCATTCCATCTATTATCAATTATAGTAAAGAAATTTATTCTTTTAGGGAAGGAAATTTGTGGTCCTTACCTCATTTGCATATGGTTCTTTATTCATTTCTATTTGAGAGGCCCTTCTATGTTTCCAGAGCAATAGTGTTTGTAAGTTATCATAGAGTCATAGACTTTCATAGCACGAAAACAGACCCTTTGGTCCAACTAGTTCATGCTGACCAGATATGCTAAATTAATCTAGTCCCATTTGCCAGCATGTAGCCCATATCACTCTAAATCATTCCTATTCATAAACCTATCCAGACCCCTTTTAAATTTTGTAATTATATCAGCCTCCCTCATGAGTTTATAAACCTCCATATGGTCACCCCTCAGCCTCGAATGCTCCAGGGAAAATATTCACAGCATATTCAGCATCTCCTTGTAGCTCAATCCCTCCAACCCTTGTAACATCCTTGTAAATATTTTCTAAACCCTTTCCAGTTTTACAACATCCTTCTATAGCATCAAGACCAGTATTGCACACAATATTACAAAAGTGGCCTAACCAATGTCCTGTACAGCTGCAACATGACCTGCCAACTCCGATACTCAATGCATTGCCCAATTAAAAACAAGCATACAAATGCCTTCTTCACTCTCCTATCTACCTATGATTTCACTGTCAAAGAACTATGAACCTGTACTTCAATGTATCTGTTCAGTAACACTCCCCAGGACGTTATGATTAAGTGTAGAAGTGCTGCCCTGATTTGTCTTTCCAAAATGCAGCACCTCACATTTATTTGCATTAAGCCCCATCTGATCAAGATCCCGTTGTACTCTGAGGTTACCTTCACCCTGCCCTCATTGGTAAAGAAACCTATGTTGACCTCCTTTGAGGAAATGTAATGCATGTAGCATCTCAACCCTGTCCACCCCTTGTTTTCGGTCCATCTAGTTAATGAGTATGTTCCAGTTATGCAAAGCCTGTGTCAAACTATGCCTAAAGTTGACCAGATTGATTCCTGGGATGACAGGTTTGTCTTATCAGGAGCAATTGGTCAACTGATTTTATATTCACTGGAGTTTAGAGGAATGAACAGGAATCTTGTTAAAATGTCGAAAACTCTAAGGGTGCTGGACAGACTGGAAGTGAGGATGATATTTCCCCTGACCAGCAGTGGGGAGGGGTGTTCCAGAAGGAGAGGCAACAGTATCAAGATATACGTTAATTCGATCCTTTTCCAACTGAGATGATGAGAAATTATTGAAGCAAAAGATAAATTTCTAGAGGTTGCAGGTGTCAAAGGGTATAGACACAGAGTATGGTGTTGAGATAGACAATCAGCAGTGGTCATGTTGAATGCAGAGTGGGCTTGACGGGCCAAATGGACTACACTTGCACATATTTCTGAGTCTTTATGTTTCTACAGTCAGCAGTTTTAGCCACCATCCTTAAAAAAGGATAAATGTGCCTTGGAAAGAGTTTAGATTTAATGAGTGAATATCTGCACTGCAAAGGTTTAATTAAAAGGTGTGATTGCACCAGATGGCCCTGCCTTGCTGGAATTTGATGAATAGTTTGAAGTTTTCAAGCAGTTTGGAGGAACAGGTAAGTTCAATGGAGATAAACTAATTCCTGGAAGTTTAAGACTCGTCTAAATGATTAGAGCCTGATTTTGTATGAGTGAAATCAGGACATGCATCTTCACATAAATGATTAGATTCCCAACAGTGTGGAAACAGGCTCTTTGGCCCAACCAGTCCACACTGACCCTCCAGAGAGTAACCCAGTCAGACCATTTCCCTCTGATTAATGCACCTAATTTAACAAGGCCAATTCACCTAACCTGCAGGAGGAAACCCTCACAGACATGGGGAGAAATATGCAAATTCCACATAGGAAGCCGCCCAAGGCTGGAATCAAACCTGGTACCCTGGTGCTGTGAGGCAGCAGTGCTAACCACTGAGCCACCATATGTCCTGACAAAGGGTTTTGGCCCAAAACATTGACTTTCCTGCTCCTCAGATGCTGTTTGACCTGCTGTGCTTTTCCAGCTCCACACCTATTGACCCTTCATATCAACGGTGTCGGAAATTGGAGCATTTTTCCCAAATAATAAATGATATTGTGAATGTGAAATGTAAACTTGCTAGGTTTTTGTTATCCAGTGCTATTAAGGGATATCGGGATAGGTAGATGTGTTGAGTTGAGTCACAGATCAACCATGATCTTGTTGGATAGCGGAATATGTTCAAGGGACTAAATGGTCAAGCTCTGTTCCAATATCCTGAAGAATTACTCTTCAGATTTCAAGTGTTGTTGCAGTGCACATTAGCCCACACTGCTTGTCAGTGTAAAGATTTATGAAATGTCCCAGGAGTTATAATGTCAATGGGAGTTGTATGTTACAGCATGAATGTATATCTTGTATTTGTATTGAAATGCTAGATCAGCAACAACAGCTGCAAATGACCTGAAGGCTTGTCAGAGTGGCAATTACAGAGAGCACTTGATAAATTTGGGTACATTTCCCTGTCAGGCTTTACCATTGTCATGTCCATAAACTGAAGCATATATTTCTGTATCATTCTGAGATTGACCTCACGTGGAGACCAACAGCTCTGGGCAGGCTGCTATTCCAAGCCTTGGAGAGTGAATGCCTTGTGTACCAAGCTGCATCCTCTTTCCAGGCTGGGCAACCAAATATCACTAGGTGGATTAAAGTTTTGATCTTGTATCATGTTGCCTCCCAGCTACAGATCTATTAATTCCATCTTACCCCCTTATGGTCTTATTGCACACTGTAATTAGAAATGAGTACCTCTGTTAATTTACTCCTTGGCACCTATGGGAACCCCTTACAATAACAAATTAATACTAACTCTAGAAAGTCAGTGAAGATGGAGGCTGGTGTACACCAAGTTCATGATACTTTAGATTCCAGATAAATTGCCCACTATTTTTAATTTTAGGAATGCCTACATGATCGAGGATGTCCTGCATGATGTGCTAAAGGGTCCAAGCAGCCAAATAGTCTTTTCTGATTTGAAGCTTTCATACAGTGTTATATCAGACATTGTACATCCAGTTTCTTCCTTAGAGAAGGACCTATGAACTACAATGTCCTCAGAACCATAAGGCATTTAGAAGTGGAAAGGAGGAGCAGATAAAGAAATTAAGCTTCTGAGTTCTTGATTTGAGAGACACTGATTTCACCCTCTCATTTTAGAGGTTTTCATAAGAGTGGCTGCACTGTGTCATGACACCGACTCAGTACCTGATGTTGGAGTTGGGCTTGCTCATGGCATGTTCCGTGATCACAATATGCGCCTTGTCAACCACTCCAAGTTCAAATATAGACTGGGAAACCTGGAAGCCTATCCATGGGAAAAAGTACAACAGTAAGGTAAGAAAGGTCTCAGAGGTGAAGAATACTTATCCAGGATGCTTCTTTTTCCTTTTGAATTGGATAAATATCTGACAAAACAGTGTTCAGGTACATAATTCTTTGAAGTTTGCATCACATATAGGCAGGGTGGTCGAGAAGGCATTTAGCACGCTTTTTAAAGGTTTTAAAAGGACATGAGGTGCAATGTTTTGACACAGAGATTGGCTCATATGTGGAATGAACTGCCAGAAGAAGTAGTGGATGTACAGTTTTAATATTTAAAGGACATTTGGATAAGTACATGGATAGAAAAGGTATGAAGGGATAAGCCCAAATGCAGGCAAGTGCAACTAGTTTAATTTGGGAGCATGGTCGGCATGGATTGATTGGACATAAGGGCATGTTTCCATGCTGAGTGACTCTATGACTCTAAAACAAAATTTAAAGTGGGCTGTTTTGTTCTGGAAGGTGACAAGTTTTCTCAGTGTTGTTGAAATCTTGCACTCATCTGTCCAATGGGAGAGTATTCATTCAGGCTCCTGGATTGTCCTTTTTATACAGGCCTTTGGATATATCTCATTGAATCCCTGCAGTGTGGAACAGGCCATTTGGCCCAAGAAGCCCACACTGACCCTCAGAAGAGTAGCCCGCCCAGACTCTTTCCCCTGCCCTATTACTCTATATTTCCTCTGACTAGTGGACCTAGCCGACACATCACTGCACACTATGAGCAATTGAACATGGCCAATTCACCTAACCTGCACATCTTTGTGACTGTGGGAGGAAACTGGAGCACCCGGAGGAAACTCACGCAGACTCGGGTGGAATGTGCAAATTCCACACATACAGTTATCCGAGGCTGGAATCGAACCTGGAACCTGGTACTGAGCCACCATGCCATCTCGGAGTTAGGAGGTTAATTACTCACTGCAGAATTTCTAGCCTTTGACTTACTGCTGCAGCCAGAGTGATTATAGAGCTGGTTCAATTCAGTTTCTGATCAATGATAACCCATGCGATGCTAATACTGTAGGATTCATGATGGTAAAGTCATTGAAGGAGAGATGATTGGAATCTCAGCTGCTGGGTTGACGGAGTGATTCTATGTTTCTACGGCCATTACCTGGTACCGTGTGGTGCACATATTACAGGCTATTTATCAGCCCAAGATAGGATTTTGTCCAGGTCTTGCAGAAGGAACACAAATTGCTTCGGCATCTGAGGAGTTACAAAGGGGAATGCTAAAGTATAAAATGTGCAAAGCAGAGTACATGAGCAGTGATGAGGCAGGTCTCAGATCTAGGATTCACAAGGATTTGAGGTTGAGATGCTTTTAGTCCTTATTGAATTGTAAGATCTCACCCGATCATTGGCTGAAGTTTGGATTAATTTCTGAACATTTTCACTTACGTCTTTAGGTAAATTTGCCCCAGATTAACTTGTAAACAATAAAACGCTTCATGTAATTAATCTCATGCTTAACCTAAGCTTTACTTATGCTGAAAAGTCCGAAAGCCCATGAATGCAGTGTGTGAATAAAGGAACAGTGTAAATGCGACACTCAAAGAGTTCCAGTCTCTTGTTTTTAAAAGCCATGATATGGAGGTGCCAGTGTTAGACTCAATTGGACAAGGTCAAAAATTACATGACACCAGGTCATAGTCCAATGGGTTTATTTGAAAACATTAGCTTCCAGAGCACTGCTCTTTCATCAGGTGTTAGTGAGAGAGGAAGACTTTAGACACAGAATTTATAAGGAAAAGATCAAAGTGTCATACCACTCTTGAAAATGAATTGAACACACGTAAGATATCTCTTAAATCTTTAATCGGTTAGATTGGAGGTATGGGTGTCAATTGATTAATATGCAAATTCCAGAATTTCTGAGAAAATTTCTCAATACAAAGGAGGTGACACCTCTGGTCAGACCCTAAACAAGACTTCACGCCTCAAATACATTGTCTGACCGGAGGTGTCACCTCCTTCATATTGATAACACCTTAAGTTGTCTCAGGGCATTGACTTGAAAGAAATCCTGGGAATTGCATATTAATCAACTGAAACCTGCAACTCCATTCTAACTGATTAAAGATTTAAAAGTCATCTTATGTGTGTTCAATTCATTCTCATGAGTTGTATGATCCTTTGAACCTTTCCTTATAAATTCTGTGTCTAGGGCCTTCCTCTCTCACTAACACCTGATGAAGGAGCAGCACTCCAAAAGCTAGTGTTTTCAAATAAACCCATTGGACTATAACCTGATGTCGTGTGATTTTTGACCTTATTCTTAAAAGAATAGTGACTCCTTCCACAGTCCTTGGTTTACAGCAGTAGCCTTTTCCCAATGTGATCCCAATCCAAATTAAAGAAACATTAAAGATGCTTACTGTTTACAATGGAAACCATCTCAAAGACTGCAATTGTAAACCATACCCATAGAAGTGGCATGGACTTGATGAGCTGAATGCCTCAGATTGCAATGTAGCGAGTCCAGGGCCCAGGTTTGGAAACCTCCAACCATATCGACAAGGAGGTGGGGGCTTTATCCGTACAGCCCATGACCTCACCAAATGCTTTCACTTCCTTCTGAATAGCTCCTTGATAGAGGTAGAAGTAGCGTTTTCAGAATTACTTACTAAGAAATTGGTCTCTGAATTTTGGCCTTCGACCTAGGGCACAACTTCCTGGTGGTCTTGACTTCAGTTCACCTTTGAGTCAAACTTACCCAAGACTGGAATCCAGCAGACACACTCCACAATGAGTTCAAGTGAATAGAATTCTGTCAGTGAGAAGGTTCACTGATCACAAGAACGTCAAATTATCTTTTATTATCCGGAACAGATTGCTACAGACACTCCTCATCTTTTGCTCCCAGACCCATTTTCCCATGGATTCAACTCCTTGGTTAAAAGGTCGTATTTTCAACACTGTTTGGCCAAGTTCCTAAAAGGTGCAATTAATGGACATTGCAAGGACGGACAGATTAAACTTTAACAAACCAGGGGTGCAGTACAAATTCTGCTGGTTTCTGACATGCAGATCCCACATAACCTGGGGTGTTGTCAGGGTAAACCTACTAGATGCACCAAGACGAAGCAATGTTCCCTCACCAATATTCAAGCAGCTACACTTCTATATTTCAATTTTAGGGTGTCACCCTGTGTGTGTGTGTGTGTGTGTGTGTGTCATTTGACCCACTTCGAGCTGAGATTGGGTACATTTCAGACCAATGCCAGATTAGAGCCCATAAAACATTGACACTTCCCACAGCAAGATTCCCTCACCAATATTCAAGCAGCTACACTTCAAAACTAATAGCTGTAAACCACTTTGGGACATTCTGAGGTCTCCAGAGGTGCTATTGAAATGCAGACACATCTTCATGATGACAACACCTTAATTTCTCACTGTTCTGTGTCCAGAAAACAGAGGCTCTCAGAAAAGGAATCTGGCTGCAAAATCTGAAGAAAATTAAGGAGCATAATGAACATCAAAATTCAACGTTTATGATGGTCATGAATAGTTTTGGTGATTTGGTGAGTGATGTCTTGGTTAAGGTGGCCTATTGGTTACATACATAATCCAGTGCTTAGAACTTAAATTCTACCCGGACAAGCTGAGAAATGAAACTCGACAGAATCCGGTATTTGTTGGTTAATTCGGATAAATGCATTCCTGGTTTTATTGTGAAAACCCAGCACAAGAATGGGGATCAGCTACATAAACCTGACGGAGTCACATATCATTCTGTCCTATACTACATAATTGGCTCTTAATGTTCTCAAGTCAACTACTCAGGTCAACTCAGGTCAATGAGCAATAAATACCCCATGTGGTTAATCCAAGATGGAGGACAGGAACGAAATTGTGGCTGTAAGAACTGTTCCTTTTATGAGATTTTTCGATGTTGGAGCTGATTTCCTCAAATTCTAGGAGCAGTAGTTAGTGTTTAATAAGCTGTTATATTGTTTTAGAAATTTGGAAAAAAAGAGATCAAAACAACAGCACTTATAAAAGGAAAAAGAGAGACAGATAACGACGACGTGGGAGGTGAAACAATCGGAGAAATCAGTCAGCACAACTGTCTGACCCAGCAATGAACCTGCACAGCTAACTGCCTCTGCTGTTTGGTTTCAAGTATCTTTGGACATCAGAGTTCTTCTAAGAAAAATAAAGAGTGAAGTTCACAGCTAACCTGTTTAGGGGAGCTCACAGCATGGGAACAGCTCAGTGGCTAGGTTTTAAAGTGTAATCTCACTTTTTAAAAATATAAATCTACAACAGTGAGTAGAGTGGTTTTATTTTTGATTAAATGTTTTTCTTGAGGTCTGTCTCTTGATTAAACTTTAAAAATATAAAACATAGATACTAAGTTGGCCTGGAGCAGTGTTTTTACATCAGGAAGACTGGGCTATTTTCTGGGTCTGCAGATTGTTAAGGTGCAAAGGCGGCCTTTAGTAGAGTGATGTGCTCTTCCTGTCGGATGTGGAAGATTAGAGAGAGTTTCCATGTTACTGATGATTATATCTGCGTGAAGTGTGTCTGGTTGAGAATCCTATTGGATCGCATGGAGCAGTTGGAATGGCAGCTAGGGCAATGAAGAGTTTACAGAAGCAAGGAGGGTGTGATGGATGGTAGTTGCAGGAAGGGAGATAAACCACAGATACATTCAGGTGGATAGATTACCTCCAGGAAAGGTAGGCGAGGGAGGCAAGTAGTGCAGGCATCTCCTGTGGCTATCCCCAACTTGAACAAGTATGCTGTTTTGGAAAATTAGGGAATGATGGACTCTCAGGGATATGTAGCACTGACAGCCAGGTTTCTGGTACCGAACATCATAGCAGTTACTAACATGTGGCTCAGGGGTGGACAGGACTGGCAGTTTAATGTTCCAAGGTATAGATGCTATCGGAAGAATAGAAAGGGGGCAAGAGAGGAGGGGGAGTGGCATTCTTGATTAAGGTTAAGTTAGCTGTACTTAGGGAAGGTATCCCAGGGAATATGTCCAGGGAAGGTATTTTGGTGGAACTGAGAAATAAAAAAAGGGATGATCATCTTACAGGGATTGTACTAAAGACCCTCCAATAGTCAGTGGGAAAATTGAGAAAAGAACTTGTAAGGAGATCTCAGTTATCTGTCAGAATAATAGGGTGGTTATTGTAGGAGGCTTTAACTTTCCAAAAGTAGATTGGGTCTGCCATAGTGTTAAGGGCTTAGATGGACAAGACTTTGTTAAGTGTCTACAAGAAAATGTTCTGAGTCAGGATGTGGATGTACCTACTAGAGAAGATGCAAAACATGACCTACTCTTGAGCAATAAGGCAGAGCAGGTGACTGAGGTGTCAGTGGGGAAGCGCTTTGGGGCCAATGACCATAATTCTATTAGTTTTGAAATAGAGATGGAAAAGGATCGATCGAATCTAAAAGTCAAAATTCTAAATTGCAGGAAGGGTGATTTTGATGGAATTTGGCAAGAACTTTCAAAAGTTGATTGGGGGCAGATGTTCACAGGTAAAGGGACAGCTGGACATTGGGAAACCTTGATAAATGAGATGACGAGAGACCAGGGACAGTATATTCCTGTTAGGGTGAAAGGAAAGGCTGGTAGGTGTAGGGAATGCTGATGAATTGAGAAATTGAGGCTTTAGCTAAGAGAAAGAAGGAAGCTTATGTCAGGTATAGACAGCAGGGACAGAGTGGATGCCTAGAAGAGTATAAAGACAGTAGGAGTAGACTTAAGAGGGAAATCAGGAAGGCAAAAAGGGGACATGAAGTAGCTTTGGCAAATAGGTTTAGGACACTCCAAAGGGATTCTACAAATATACTAAAGCTGGAAGAGTAACAATGGAGAGAATAGAGTCCCTTAAAGATTAGCAAAGCTGCCTAATAGTGGAACTGCAGGAGATACTAAATGAGTAGTTTGCATCCTGGAAAAGGATATGGAAGATAGAAAGCATGGGGAAATAAATAACAACAGCTTGAAAAGTATCCATAATACAGAGGAGGAGGTGCTGGATTACTTAAAACACATAAAGGTGGATAAACCTTCGGGACCTGATCAGGTGTACTTCAAACTCTGTGGGAAGCTAAGGAAGTGATTGCGGGGCCTCTTACTGAAATATTTGTATCACTAATAGCTACAGGGGAGGTGCCAGAAGACTGGAGGTTGGCTAACGTCATGCCATTATTTAAGAAAGCTGGTAAGGAAAAGCGAGGGAACCGGTGAGCCTGACATCAGTGGTGAGAGACAAAAGAACTGAAGATGCTGGAATCCAAGGTAGACAAGATGGAGACTGGAAGAACACTGCAAGCCAGGCAGCATCAGGAGGTGGAGAAGTCAACACTTCAAGCATAATCCATCTTCAGGACTGGGGGTGGGGGTAAGGAGAGCTTAGCAAAAGTGAGGACTGCAGATGCTGGGAACCAGAGTCTAGATTAGAGTGGTGCTGGAAAAACATTGCAGGTCAGGCAGCATCTGAGGAGCAGACAGGAGAGGGGAGGGGTTGTGAGGTAGTGATAGGTGAACACAGGTAGAGGGTCCGACCTGGTTGGTCAATAGGAAGACTGAGTCTGTTTGTAGCTGGAAGGAAGGGTCAATGAGAGGAATGGAAGGGGGTTAGGGGCTGGGAAGGGAGTTGGGGGATGAGAAGGGAGGTTGCTTCATGTTGAAGAATTCAAAGTTGAGTCCCCCCAGCTGAAGGCTGCCCAGGCAAAAGAAGAGGCGTTGTTCCTCCAATTTGTGGTTTGGTTCATAGTGGCAATGGAGGAGGCCAAGGATGGTCATGTCAGAAAGGGAGTGGGAAGGAGAATTAAAATGGGTGGTCAGGTTGGTCCCTTCAGGCGCTGCTGAAATGCTCGGCGAAACGTTCCCTTAGTTAACGTTTGGTGTCCCCGACGTAGAGAAAACCACATCGGGAGCACCAGATACAGTAAACTAGGTTGGAGGCGAGGCAGGTGAACCCCTGTCTCACATGGAAGGATTGTTTAGGGCCCTGGATGGAGGTGTGTTGGGGGGAGGTGTACCAGCAAGTTTTGCATCTTTTACGATTACAGGGGAAGGTCCCTGGGGATTCGGGGGGTCGGTGTGGAGAGTGGTGCAAACAAAGGATTGGCAAAGGGAGTAGTCCTTGCGGAAGGCAGAAATGGGTGGGGAGACAAAGATGTTCTTGGTGGTGGGGTCTAGTTGGAGTTGGCAGAAGTGTTTAAGGATATACATTGGATGCAGAGACTGATCGGGTGGTAGGCGAGGACTGGGGGACTCTTTCTTTATGGTGTTTGGAAGGGTGGGGGTTTAAAGCAGTGGAGCAGGGAATGGAGTAAGTGCAGAGGAGGGCTGTCTGGATGACAGAGGGGGGAAAAGCATTTTGTTCAAAGTGGGTAGACATCTGGGATGCTTGGGAGTGGAAGTTCTCCTCGTCTGAGGAGATGCAACAAAGGCAGAGGAATTGGAAAAATGGGATAGCATTCTTGCAGGCTACTGGGGTGGGAGCAGGTATTGTCCAGGTAGTTATGCGAGTCTGTGGGTTTATAGTAAAAGTCCGTGGTGGGTAAGTTGTTGGAGGGAATCTGGAGGGATAGGATTTACATGTATTTGGAAATGCAAAAACTGATTAGGGATAGTCAACATGGCTTTGTGCGTGGGAAATCACAACTCATTAACTTGATTGAGTTTTTTGAAGAAGTAATTTAGGGGATTGACGAGTGGTGGACGTGATCTATATAGACTTCAGTAAGGCATTCGACAATTTTGATCATGGTACATTGGTTAGCAAGGTTAGATCTCATGGAATATAGTGAGAATTAGCCATTTGGATACAGACTGGCTCAAAGGAAGCAGACAGATGGTGGTGGTGGAGGGTTGCTTGTCAGATTGGAGGACTGTGACAAGTGGAATGCCACAAGGATTGGTGCTGGGTCCACTGCTTTTCATTATTTATATAAATGGTTTGGATGCGAACATAGGAGGTTCATAAGTTTGCAGATGACACCAAAATTGGAGGTGTAGTGGACAATGAAGAAGGTTACCTCATAGTACAATATGACCTTGATCAGATAGGCCAATGGGCTGAGGAGTGTCAGATAGAGTTTAATTCAGATAAATGTGAGGTTGATAGAATAGTGAAGATGGCATTTGGTATGCTTGCTTTTATTGGTCAGTACATTGAGCATAGGAGTTGGCAGATCATGTTGTGGCTGTACAGAACATTGATTAGTCCACTTTTGGAATCATGCATGCAGTAGGAAGAATGGTGTGAAACGTGAAAGGATTCAGAAAAGATGTATAAGGATGTTGCCAGGGTTGGGAGGTTTGAGTTATACGGAGAGGCTGAATAGACTGGGGCTGTTTTCCCTGGAGCATCGGAGGCTGAGAGGTGATCTTATAGAGGTTTATAAAATCATGAGGGGCATGGATAGATTGAATAGCCAAGGTCTTTTCCCCAGGCTGGGAGAGTTCAAGACTAGAGGACATAGGTTTAAGGTGAGAGGGGAAAGATTTGAATGGGATCTAAAGGACAACATTTTCATGCAGATAGTGGTGCACGTATGGAATGAGTTGCCAGAGGAAGTGGTGGAGGCTGGTTCAATTACAACATTTAAAAGGCACTTGGATGTATAGAAAAGGGTTAAGGGATATGGCCCAAATGCTGGCAAATGGGACTTGCTTAATTTATGATATAAGGTCGGCATGGATGAAATGGACTGAAGGAATTGTCTCTGTTCTGTATATCTCTATGACTTTCTGACTCCAAATGTTGTTTTAACAGCATTGTTTATATCTTGAGGGCCCACATGTTCAAGTAACAAATCACCACAAAATCTGCTTTTTGTAATGCATTTACAAGATGAAGACATTGCTGGCTGGGCCAGAATGTTTTGCCAGAGGCTAGTTAAGAGTCAACCACATTGCTATAAGCCTGGAATCATATGTAGTCCCGACCAGGTAAGGATGGTAGTTTTCTTTTCTAAAGGATATTAGTGAACCAGTTGCATTTCGTTTCTGACAATGGTTTCATAATCATCATTCAATTTGGAACTCCAAATTTCTGTTGAATTCAAATTCTGCCACCTACCATGAAGACTTTCAAACCTAGGCCCCCAGAACATTACCTGAGTCTTTGGATAAACTGACCAGTGATAATACCACTAGGCAACAACCTCCACCCAAAGCTACCATGATCCAGAGTGATGAAATGCGAGAGAAACACAAGCTTAGATTTTGACCTGAGTTCAAATGTTTAGACATAGCATAGTGCAAATAAAAAAAAATTAAGGCGCAGATACAAATGTTGTCCAGTCTTTATAATAGAATACTGCATCCCAAACAGCATCATTTACAAAGCTGAAAATGTGTTGCTGGAAAAACGCAGCAAGTCTTCCAGCAACACATTTTCAGCTCTGATCTCTAGCATTTACAGCCCTCACTTTCTCCTCGAGCATCATGTACAAACGCCAGAAAGAATTGGTGCAGTTTCCTGGTCAATGTTGACTTTCCAGATAGCATTAGCAGAAGACTATCTGATCATTTACCACATTACTGTCCATGCAATTTCCTATGCACAAATTGGCAGCTGTGTTTCCTAAATCCCTATTGCATTAGATGGCCTGAGTCTGTGAGACATACTGTAGAAAATCTAATTCTTTCTTTTTCTTCAGACACTAAAAGAATTTGCTGAATTATTAAACACACATGAGAGGAAAGCTGTGCCAATGAATAACCAGACACGAGAGCCAATGAAGGCTCGACACTTTTACCGTATTCCAGAGAGTGTGGACTGGCGCACAGCTGGTTATGTTTACCCACCTAAGAACCAGGTTCCTAATCTTCTTATTTGTTTCTACCATGTATGAGTATTGCTTCAAAATTCTAAGAGTAGGGAAATTCCACAGCAGAATTGTGTAGTTGAGGAAGAAACACTGTTCTGTGCAACAAAATGTAGAGTTCCGAAGGCTACATTGATAGCAAGATTCAGGAAAACTCTTCAGGGCTGGATAACAATTTGCAGTGATAGGGGAAGGTTGTAGAAGTAAATCTGTAGTTGTCATGGTCCATGTAGGTATTGACAATATAGACAGGACTAAGAAAGATTTGTGCTGAGGGATTGCAAACTGCTCAAAGCTAAATAAAAGAGCAGAACCAAATGGAATTTTTGTCAGGTTACTCTCGGAGCCAGGTGCAAATTGGTGTAGGGTAAATAAGTTTCAAGAGATAAATATGTGATTCAAAGATTGTTATGGGAGCAATGGGCTCTGTACATGGAATTCTGGCTCCAGTATTGGGTAAAGACAGCGCTGTGTTGTGGGGACAGGATTCATTTGAACCAGACTTTGGGACTGCTGTCCTAGTGAATAGTATAACTAGGGTGTGAACTAACTAATTCGTTGAGGGTGGTTTCAATTGTAAGGGAGTTTCAAAAGTCGAAAAACTTCAGACAACAGAGGTGCGGGAATAAAGTATCAAAACCTAGTGGTAGGCCATAGGATTGGGATTTTTTTAGAAACCAGCAGTAGATGATCAAACGGCTAATAAAGGTAGAGAACATTTACTATGAATGTAAATTGGATAAATATGACAAAATATATAGCAAGAATGTTTATGGGCATATAATAAGCAAGCAAGTAACTGAACTACGTGTGTGGAAGATGTGACTAAATAATTACAGGGAAACTACAGATGGTTGAAGCCCATATTTTGAACTTCATGATCAAGGACACGATAAATAGCCCAAAGTTAACAGATAAGCAAAGTGCTAATTTGAGGAAAGATCTGGCAATACTCTGTATCATGAGGAAAAAAGCATTGGACAAACGAATTGGATAAAAGTCAGACAATTTGCCAGAACCTGATGGCTAACATCCAAGGGTTTTAAAGGAAGTGGCTGCAGAGATAATGGAGGCACTGTTTTTAATTTAGTAAAGTGTGAGGCCATGCACTTTGGTAGGAAGAACCAAAAAGCTGGCTATTATTTAAATGGAGAGACAGTCGAAAAAGACCAGCATTGAAGGATTTTGGAGTTCTCAAAACAAAAGCAGTTAGTGTTAGTGTTCAGCAAGTAATTAAAAAGGGAAATAGAATTTGGCTTTTATTGATGGTAACTTGGAATTAAAATTAAGGAATTCTTATTATAACTGTACAGGCTGTTGGTAAGGCTGCATCTGGAGAACTGTGTACAGTTTTGACCCTTGTGTTTCAGAAAAGCTAATGTATGGCATTAGAGGCTGCTCAAGAGAGATTCACAAGGTTTATTCTTGGGATATAGCGGTTGATTTATAATGAACGGTTAAATGGGTTAGGTTTTTTTTCATTAGAGTTAAGGATGATCTTGTTGAATCATACAAATTCTGTGGGAGCTTGAAAGGGTGAAAGTTGAGAAGATGATTCCACTACTGGTGGACACAGTTACAGAATAAGGGAGGCACTCATGTAGAACTAAGAAGTGAAAGCATTTCTTCTCCCAGAATGTATGGAGAATGCAGTCCAAAGAGCTGCAAAGACAACGAACTAAAAGTATCGAAAGAGGTGGTGAGTCGATTTTTGAAATATCAGGAAGTTGAGATCTATGAGGAGCTGGTATGAAAAAGGAACCGAGTTGTGAAGCAGGGCACTTCCGATCTTGTTGGAAAAGAGGACTTAGGAGACTTCTCACGCTCCTATTTCCCCTGTTTATCTGATGCCCAAAGTGTTGGATTTAACCAAAGAAACGAGAACACCATCCCATCTGATTGTAGTACGCTTTCTTCACATAATGCGAAGCCCGAGCAGGAACTTGAACTCTGGACCCTCAGATTCAACGTCTGACGCCCTACCGACTGAGCTACCCGGCCTCATCGTCATCACTGCAACACCACGCACAGTCCCTACCCCCAGCATCCACTCTCTGCTCGACACAATCCTCCCGAACACAAGCCGCAGGCACCGACACTCCCACACGCACTGCCACATCACCATCAGCTCCAAAACAAGGAAGATGTGCATGAAAGGTTCCGTTTGAAGTGTCTGACTTGATTTTAAAAAAGCAGACCATCGATGACAGCAGTGTCCATAAATCGAAGCTTCAGCACGTGCAAATAGAATCAGGATTTCACTGCTGCCTCCAAGCGGCATGGACCCTTGTCGGATTCGAGCCTCGGGCGACGACCTGTGTGCAGTTTGCACATTCTACCCCTGTCTGCGTGGATTTCGTCGGACGGATCCGGTTTCCTCCCACAGTCCAAAGGTGTGCAGGTCAGGTGTTCTGGCCATGCTAAATTGCCCATTATTTTCAGGGATGTGTAGGTTCGGTGCATTTGTTCGGGGTAAATCGAGTCATGCGGTAGGGGTTTGGGTGTGTGGGGGATACTATTGGGAGAGTCGGGAGCCTGTTTCCACTGTCGAGGGATTCGATGCTAATTTCTGATTACGCACATTTGGAGGACCTGAAAGAGATCAATTCAAACAGAAGCCACGCTTTGCGGGAGAAACACCGCGAGTTTGGCAGCAACTGCCACATTTCGGAAATGCAGGCAAAAGTGGCCTGTGCTTGCTTCCCACCGCCACAATGTGAGGGCCATTCAGTCTGATTTGCTCGCACTACGCCTTCGTTGTTGTCCCGTGGCAGTGCAATTTAAAAGCGAACCGCCCGAGCATGGACCTGAACCCTGGACCCTCAGATTAAAAGTCTGATGCTCTTCCGACTGAGGTACCCGGGCTCGCGGCAAGCTTTCTCCCTGCTGCGGCTTTTCCTGCTTGAGCTGGAAAAGACGTTCGCGCTTCACACTCTCGCGCAGCCATTCTGACACAATCCACACAATTCAGTAGGAAAGACGGGCAGCCCCGACTGTGCAGGACCGATTCCAAACCGCTGTCTCTCTTCATCACCCCCATTCCATTGCCACCCGACCGCTCTCTACTGTAACAACCCTCCTCAACACACACCTCTGGCACCGTCAAAGCCATCAGCAAGCTTACAACACAGCACCGCCAAAATAAGAACGGTGCTCATGAGACTGCCTCATCATCATCCCTCCAACACCACGCACAGTCCCTACCCCCAGCATCCACTCTCTGCTCGACACAATCCACCCGAACACAAGCCGCAGGCACCGACACTCCCACACGCACTGCAACATCACCATCAGCTCCAAAACAAGGAAGATGTGCATGAAAGGTTCCGTTTGAAGTGTCTGACTTGATTTTAAAAAAGCAGACCATCGATGACAGCAGTGTCCATAAATCGAAACTTCAGCACGTGCAAATAGAATCAGGATTTCACTGCTGCCTCCCAGCGCCACGGACCCTTGTCGGATTCGAGCCTCGGGCGACTACCTGTGTGCAGTTTGCACATTCTACCCGTGTCTGCGTGGATTTCGTCGGACGGATCCGGTTTCCTCCCACAGTCCAAAGGTGTGCAGGTCAGGTGTTCTGGCCATGCTAAATTGCCCATTGTTTTCAGGGATGTGTAGGTTCGGTGCATTTGTTCGGGGTAAATAGAGTCATGCGGTAGGGGTTTGGGTGTGTGGGGGATACTACTGGGAGAGTCGGGAGCCTGTTTCCACAGTCGAGGGATTCGATGCTAATTTCTGATTACGCACATTTGGAGGACCTGAAAGAGATCAATTCAAACAGAAGCCACGCTTTGCGGGAGAAACACCGCGAGTTTGGCAGCAACTGCCACATTTCGGAAATGCAGGCAAAAGTGGCCTGTGCTTGCTTCCCACCGCCACAATGTGAGGGCCATTCAGTCTGATTTGCTCGCACTACGCCTTCGCTGTTGTCCCGTGGCAGTGCAATTTAAAAGCGACCCGCCCGAGCAGGGACTTGAACCCTGGATCCTCAGATTAAGAGTCTGATGCTCTACCGACTGAGCTACCCTTCCTCGCGGCAAGCCGCCGCCCTGCTGCGGCTTTTCCTGCTTGAGCTGGAAAAGACGTTCGCGCTTCACACTCTCGCGCAGCCATTCTGACACAATCCACACAATTCAGTAGGAAAGACGGGCAGCCCCGACTGTGCAGGGCCGATTCCAAACCGCTGTCTCTCTTCATCACCCCCATTCCATTGCCGCCCCGACCTCTCTCTACTGTAACAACCCTCCTCAACACACACCTCTGGCACCGTCAAAGCCATCAGCAAGCTTACAACACAGCACCGCCAAAGTAAGAACGGTGCTCATGAGACGGCCTCATCATCATCCCTCCAACACCACGCACAGTCCCTACCCCCAGCATCCACTCTCTGCTCGACACAATCCACCCGAACACAAGCCGCAGGCACCGACACTCCCACACGCACTGCAACATCACCATCAGCTCCAAAACAAGGAAGATGTGCATGAAAGGTTCCGTTTGAAGTGTCTGACTTGATTTTAAAAAAGCAGACCATCGATGACAGCAGTGTCCATAAATCGAAGCTTCAGCACGTGCAAATAGAATCAGGATTTCACTGCTGCCTCCCAGCGCCACGGACCCTTGTCGGATTCGAGCCTCGGGCGACTACCTGTGTGCAGTTTGCACATTCTACCCGTGTCTGCGTGGATTTCGTCGGACGGATCCGGTTTCCTCTCACAGTCCAAAGGTGTGCAGGTCAGGTGTTCTGGCCATGCTAAATTGCCCATTGTTTTCAGGGATGTGTAGGTTCGGTGCATTTGTTCGGGGTAAATAGAGTCATGCGGTAGGGGTTTGGGTGTGTGGGGGATACTACTGGGAGAGTCGGGAGCCTGTTTCCACAGTCGAGGGATTCGATGCTAATTTCTGATTACGCACATTTGGAGGACCTGAAAGAGATCAATTCAAACAGAAGCCACGCTTTGCGGGAGAAACACCGCGAGTTTGGCAGCAACTGCCACATTTCGGAAATGCAGGCAAAAGTGGCCTGTGCTTGCTTCCCACCGCCACAATGTGAGGGCCATTCAGTCTGATTTGCTCGCACTACGCCTTCGCTGTTGTCCCGTGGCAGTGCAATTTAAAAGCGACCCGCCCGAGCAGGGACTTGAACCCTGGACCCTCAGATTAAAAGTCTGATGCTCTACCGACTGAGCTACCCGGGCTCGTGGCAAGCCGCCGCCCTGCTGCGGCTTTTCCTGCTTGAGCTGGAAAAGACGTTCGCGCTTCACACTCTCGCGCAGCCATTCTGACACAATCCACACAATTCAGTAGGAAAGACGGGCAGCCCCGACTGTGCAGGGCCGATTCCAAACCGCTGTCTCTCTTCATCACCCCCATTCCATTGCCGCCCCGACCTCTCTCTACTGTAACAACCCTCCTCAACACACACCTCTGGCACCGTCAAAGCCATCAGCAAGCTTACAACACAGCACCGCCAAAGTAAGAACGGTGCTCATGAGACGGCCTCATCATCATCCCTCCAACACCACGCACAGTCCCTACCCCCAGCATCCACTCTCTGCTCGACACAATCCACCCGAACACAAGCCGCAGGCACCGACACTCCCACACGCACTGCCACATCACCATCAGCTCCAAAACAAGGAAGATGTGCATGAAAGGTTCCGTTTGAAGTGTCTGACTTGATTTTAAAAAAGCAGACCATCGATGACAGCAGTGTCCATAAATCGAAGCTTCAGCACGTGCAAATAGAATCAGGATTTCACTGCTGCCTCCCAGCGCCACGGACCCTTGTCGGATTCGAGCCTCGGGCGACTACCTGTGTGCAGTTTGCACATTCTACCCGTGTCTGCGTGGATTTCGTCGGACGGATCCGGTTTCCTCCCACAGTCCAAAGGTGTGCAGGTCAGGTGTTCTGGCCATGCTAAATTGCCCATTGTTTTCAGGGATGTGTTGGTTCGGTGCATTTGTTCGGGGTAAATAGAGTCATGCGGTAGGGGTTTTGGTGTGTGGGGGATACTACTGGGAGAGTCGGGAGCCTGTTTCCACAGTCGAGGGATTCGATGCTAATTTCTGATACGCACATTTGGAGGACCTGAAAGAGATCAATTCAAACAGAAGCCACGCTTTGCGGGAGAAACACCGCGAGTTTGGCAGCAACTGCCACATTTCGGAAATGCAGGCAAAAGTGGCCTGTGCTTGCTTCCCACCGCCACAATGTGAGGGCCATTCAGTCTGATTTGCTCGCACTACGCCTTCGCTGTTGTCCCGTGGCAGTGCAATTTAAAAGCGACCCGCCCGAGCAGGGACTTGAACCCTGGACCCTCAGATTAAGAGTCTGATGCTCTACCGACTGAGCTACCCGGGCTCGTGGCAAGCCGCCGCCCTGCTGCGGCTTTTCCTGCTTGAGCTGGAAAAGACGTTCGCGCTTCACACTCTCGCGCAGCCATTCTGACACAATCCACACAATTCAGTAGGAAAGACGGGCAGCCCCGACTGTGCAGGGCCGATTCCAAACCGCTGTCTCTCTTCATCACCCCCATTCCATTGCCGCCCCGACCTCTCTCTACTGTAACAACCCTCCTCAACACACACCTCTGGCACCGTCAAAGCCATCAGCAAGCTTACAACACAGCACCGCCAAAGTAAGAACGGTGCTCATGAGACGGCCTCATCATCATCCCTCCAACACCACGCACAGTCCCTACCCCCAGCATCCACTCTCTGCTCGACACAATCCACCCGAACACAAGCCGCAGGCACCGACACTCCCACACGCACTGCAACATCACCATCAGCTCCAAAACAAGGAAGATGTGCATGAAAGGTTCCGTTTGAAGTGTCTGACTTGATTTTAAAAAAGCAGACCATCGATGACAGCAGTGTCCATAAATCGAAGCTTCAGCACGTGCAAATAGAATCAGGATTTCACTGCTGCCTCCCAGCGCCACGGACCCTTGTCGGATTCGAGCCTCGGGCGACTACCTGTGTGCAGTTTGCACATTCTACCCGTGTCTGCGTGGATTTCGTCGGACGGATCCGGTTTCCTCCCACAGTCCAAAGGTGTGCAGGTCAGGTGTTCTGGCCATGCTAAATTGCCCATTGTTTTCAGGGATGTGTAGGTTCGGTGCATTTGTTCGGGGTAAATAGAGTCATGCGGTAGGGGTTTGGGTGTGTGGGGGATACTACTGGGAGAGTCGGGAGCCTGTTTCCACAGTCGAGGGATTCGATGCTAATTTCTGATACGCACATTTGGAGGACCTGAAAGAGATCAATTCAAACAGAAGCCACGCTTTGCGGGAGAAACACCGCGAGTTTGGCAGCAACTGCCACATTTCGGAAATGCAGGCAAAAGTGGCCTGTGCTTGCTTCCCACCGCCACAATGTGAGGGCCATTCAGTCTGATTTGCTCGCACTACGCCTTCGCTGTTGTCCCGTGGCAGTGCAATTTAAAAGCGACCCACCCGAGCAGGGACTTGAATCCTGGACCCTCAGATTAAGAGTCTGATGCTCTACCGACTGAGCTACCCGGGCTCGCGGCAAGCCGCCGCCCTGCTGCGGCTTTTCCTGCTTGAGCTGGAAAAGACGTTCGCGCTTCACACTCTCGCGCAGCCATTCTGACACAATCCACACAATTCAGTAGGAAAGACGGGCAGCCCCGACTGTGCAGGGCCGATTCCAAACCGCTGTCTCTCTTCATCACCCCCATTCCATTGCCGCCCCGACCTCTCTCTACTGTAACAACCCTCCTCAACACACACCTCTGGCACCGTCAAAGCCATCAGCAAGCTTACAACACAGCACCGCCAAAGTAAGAACGGTGCTCATGAGACGGCCTCATCATCATCCCTCCAACACCACGCACAGTCCCTACCCCCAGCATCCACTCTCTGCTCGACACATTCCACCCGAACACAAGCCGCAGGCACCGACACTCCCACACGCACTGCCACATCACCATCAGCTCCAAAACAAGGAAGATGTGCATGAAAGGTTCCGTTTGAAGTGTCTGACTTGATTTTAAAAAAGCAGACCATCGATGACAGCAGTGTCCATAAATCGAAGCTTCAGCACGTGCAAATAGAATCAGGATTTCACTGCTGCCTCCCAGCGCCACGGACCCTTGTCGGATTCGAGCCTCGGGCGACTACCTGTGTGCAGTTTGCACATTCTACCCGTGTCTGCGTGGATTTCGTCGGACGGATCCGGTTTCCTCCCACAGTCCAAAGGTGTGCAGGTCAGGTGTTCTGGCCATGCTAAATTGCCCATTGTTTTCAGGGATGTGTAGGTTCGGTGCATTTGTTCGGGGTAAATAGAGTCATGCGGTCGGGGTTTGGGTGTGTGGGGGATACTACTGGGAGAGTCGGGAGCCTGTTTCCACAGTCGAGGGATTCGATGCTAATTTCTGATTACGCACATTTGGAGGACCTGAAAGAGATCAATTCAAACAGAAGCCACGCTTTGCGGGAGAAACACCGCGAGTTTGGCAGCAACTGCCACATTTCGGAAATGCAGGCAAAAGTGGCCTGTGCTTGCTTCCCACCGCCACAATGTGAGGGCCATTCAGTCTGATTTGCTCGCACTACGCCTTCGCTGTTGTCCCGTGGCAGTGCAATTTAAAAGCGACCCACCCGAGCAGGGACTTGAATCCTGGACCCTCAGATTAATAGTCTGATGCTCTACCGACTGAGCTACCCGGGCTCGCGGCAAGCCGCCGCCCTGCTGCGGCTTTTCCTGCTTGAGCTGGAAAAGACGTTCGCGCTTCACACTCTCGCGCAGCCATTCTGACACAATCCACACAATTCAGTAGGAAAGACGGGCAGCCCCGACTGTGCAGGGCCGATTCCAAACCGCTGTCTCTCTTCATCACCCCCATTCCATTGCCGCCCCGACCTCTCTCTACTGTAACAACCCTCCTCAACACACACCTCTGGCACCGTCAAAGCCATCAGCAAGCTTACAACACAGCACCGCCAAAGTAAGAACGGTGCTCATGAGACGGCCTCATCATCATCCCTCCAACACCACGCACAGTCCCTACCCCCAGCATCCACTCTCTGCTCGACACAATCCACCCGAACACAAGCCGCAGGCACCGACACTCCCACACGCACTGCCACATCACCATCAGCTCCAAAACAAGGAAGATGTGCATGAAAGGTTCCGTTTGAAGTGTCTGACTTGATTTTAAAAAAGCAGACCATCGATGACAGCAGTGTCCATAAATCGAAGCTTCAGCACGTGCAAATAGAATCAGGATTTCACTGCTGCCTCCCAGCGCCACGGACCCTTGTCGGATTCGAGCCTCGGGCGACTACCTGTGTGCAGTTTGCACATTCTACCCGTGTCTGCGTGGATTTCGTCGGACGGATCCGGTTTCCTCCCACAGTCCAAAGGTGTGCAGGTCAGGTGTTCTGGCCATGCTAAATTGCCCATTGTTTTCAGGGATGTGTAGGTTCGGTGCATTTGTTCGGGGTAAATAGAGTCATGCGGTCGGGGTTTGGGTGTGTGGGGGATACTACTGGGAGAGTCGGGAGCCTGTTTCCACAGTCGAGGGATTCGATGCTAATTTCTGATTACGCACATTTGGAGGACCTGAAAGAGATCAATTCAAACAGAAGCCACGCTTTGCGGGAGAAACACCGCGAGTTTGGCAGCAACTGCCACATTTCGGAAATGCAGGCAAAAGTGGCCTGTGCTTGCTTCCCACCGCCACAATGTGAGGGCCATTCAGTCTGATTTGCTCGCACTACGCCTTCGCTGTTGTCCCGTGGCAGTGCAATTTAAAAGCGACCCACCCGAGCAGGGACTTGAATCCTGGACCCTCAGATTAAGAGTCTGATGCTCTACCGACTGAGCTACCCGGGCTCGCAGCAAGCCGCCGCCCTGCTGCGGCTTTTCCTGCTTGAGCTGGAAAAGACGTTCGCGCTTCACACTCTCGCGCAGCCATTCTGACACAATCCACACAATTCAGTAGGAAAGACGGGCAGCCCCGACTGTGCAGGGCCGATTCCAAACCGCTGTCTCTCTTCATCACCCCCATTCCATTGCCGCCCCAACCTCTCTCTACTGTAACAACCCTCCTCAACACACACCTCTGGCACCGTCAAAGCCATCAGCAAGCTTACAACACAGCACCGCCAAAGTAAGAACGGTGCTCATGAGACGGCCTCATCATCATCCCTCCAACACCACGCACAGTCCCTACCCCCAGCATCCACTCTCTGCTCGACACAATCCACCCGAACACAAGCCGCAGGCACCGACACTCCCACACGCACTGCCACATCACCATCAGCTCCAAAACAAGGAAGATGTGCATGAAAGGTTCCGTTTGAAGTGTCTGACTTGATTTTAAAAAAGCAGACCATCGATGACAGCAGTGTCCATAAATCGAAGCTTCAGCACGTGCAAATAGAATCAGGATTTCACTGCTGCCTCCCAGCGCCACGGACCCTTGTCGGATTCGAGCCTCGGGCGACTACCTGTGTGCAGTTTGCACATTCTACCCGTGTCTGCGTGGATTTCGTCGGACGGATCCGGTTTCCTCCCACAGTCCAAAGGTGTGCAGGTCAGGTGTTCTGGCCATGCTAAATTGCCCATTGTTTTCAGGGATGTGTAGGTTCGGTGCATTTGTTCGGGGTAAATAGAGTCATGCGGTCGGGGTTTGGGTGTGTGGGGGATACTACTGGGAGAGTCGGGAGCCTGTTTCCACAGTCGAGGGATTCGATGCTAATTTCTGATTACGCACATTTGGAGGACCTGAAAGAGATCAATTCAAACAGAAGCCACGCTTTGCGGGAGAAACACCGCGAGTTGGGCAGCAACTGCCACATTTCGGAAATGCAGGCAAAAGTGGCCTGTGCTTGCTTCCCACCGCCACAATGTGAGAGCCATTCAGTCTGATTTGCTCGCACTACGCCTTCGCTGTTGTCCCGTGGCAGTGCAATTTAAAAGCGACCCACCCGAGCAGGGACTTGAATCCTGGACCCTCAGATTAAGAGTCTGATGCTCTACCGACTGAGCTACCCGGGCTCGCGGCAATCCGCCGCCCTGCTGCGGCTTTTCCTGCTTGAGCTGGAAAAGACGTTCGCGCTTCACACTCTCGCGCAGCCATTCTGACACAATCCACACAATTCAGTAGGAAAGACGGGCAGCCCCGACTGTGCAGGGCCGATTCCAAACCGCTGTCTCTCTTCATCACCCCCATTCCATTGCCGCCCCGACCTCTCTCTACTGTAACAACCCTCCTCAACACACACCTCTGGCACCGTCAAAGCCATCAGCAAGCTTACAACACAGCACCGCCAAAGTAAGAACGGTGCTCATGAGACGGCCTCATCATCATCCCTCCAACACCACGCACAGTCCCTACCCCCAGCATCCACTCTCTGCTCGACACAATCCACCCGAACACAAGCCGCAGGCAACGACACTCCCACACGCACTGCCACATCACCATCAGCTCCAAAACAAGGAAGATGTGCATGAAAGGTTCCGTTTGAAGTGTCTGACTTGATTTTAAAAAAGCAGACCATCGATGACAGCAGTGTCCATAAATCGAAGCTTCAGCACGTGCAAATAGAATCAGGATTTCACTGTTGCCTCCCAGCGCCACGGACCCTTGTCGGATTCGAGCCTCGGGCGACTACCTGTGTGCAGTTTGCACATTCTACCCGTGTCTGCGTGGATTTCGTCGGACGGATCCGGTTTCCTCCCACAGTCCAAAGGTGTGCAGGTCAGGTGTTCTGGCCATGCTAAATTGCCCATTGTTTTCAGGGATGTGTAGGTTCGGTGCATTTGTTCGGGGTAAATAGAGTCATGCGGTCGGGGTTTGGGTGTGTGGGGGATACTACTGGGAGAGTCGGGAGCCTGTTTCCACAGTCGAGGGATTCGATGCTAATTTCTGATTACGCACATTTGGAGGACCTGAAAGAGATCAATTCAAACAGAAGCCACGCTTTGCGGGAGAAACACCGCGAGTTTGGCAGCAACTGCCACATTTCGGAAATGCAGGCAAAAGTGGCCTGTGCTTGCTTCCCACCGCCACAATGTGAGGGCCATTCAGTCTGATTTGCTCGCACTACGCCTTCGCTGTTGTCCCGTGGCAGTGCAATTTAAAAGCGACCCACCCGAGCAGGGACTTGAATCCTGGACCCTCAGATTAAGAGTCTGATGCTCTACCGACTGAGCTACCCGGGCTCGCGGCAAGCCGCCGCCCTGCTGCGGCTTTTCCTGCTTGAGCTGGAAAAGACGTTCGCGCTTCACACTCTCGCGCAGCCATTCTGACACAATCCACACAATTCAGTAGGAAAGACGGGCAGCCCCGACTGTGCAGGGCCGATTCCAAACCGCTGTCTCTCTTCATCACCCCCATTCCATTGCCGCCCCGACCTCTCTCTACTGTAACAACCCTCCTCAACACACACCTCTGGCACCGTCAAAGCCATCAGCAAGCTTACAACACAGCACCGCCAAAGTAAGAACGGTGCTCATGAGACGGCCTCATCATCATCCCTCCAACACCACGCACAGTCCCTACCCCCAGCATCCACTCTCTGCTCGACACAATCCACCCGAACACAAGCCGCAGGCACCGACACTCCCACACGCACTGCCACATCACCATCAGCTCCAAAACAAGGAAGATGTGCATGAAAGGTTCCGTTTGAAGTGTCTGACTTGATTTTAAAAAAGCAGACCATCGATGACAGCAGTGTCCATAAATCGAAGCTTCAGCACGTGCAAATAGAATCAGGATTTCACTGCTGCCTCCCAGCGCCACGGACCCTTGTCGGATTCGAGCCTCGGGCGACTACCTGTGTGCAGTTTGCACATTCTACCCGTGTCTGCGTGGATTTCGTCGGACGGATCCGGTTTCCTCCCACAGTCCAAAGGTGTGCAGGTCAGGTGTTCTGGCCATGCTAAATTGCCCATTGTTTTCAGGGATGTGTAGGTTCGGTGCATTTGTTCGGGGTAAATAGAGTCATGCGGTCGGGGTTTGGGTGTGTGGGGGATACTACTGGGAGAGTCGGGAGCCTGTTTCCACAGTCGAGGGATTCGATGCTAATTTCTGATTACGCACATTTGGAGGACCTGAAAGAGATCAATTCAAACAGAAGCCACGCTTTGCGGGAGAAACACCGCGAGTTTGGCAGCAACTGCCACATTTCGGAAATGCAGGCAAAAGTGGCCTGTGCTTGCTTCCCACCGCCACAATGTGAGGGCCATTCAGTCTGATTTGCTCGCACTACGCCTTCGCTGTTGTCCCGTGGCAGTGCAATTTAAAAGCGACCCGCCCGAGCAGGGACTTGAACCCTGGACCCTCAGATTAAGAGTCTGATGCTCTACCGACTGAGCTACCCGGGCTCGTGGCAAGCCGCCGCCCTGCTGCGGCTTTTCCTGCTTGAGCTGGAAAAGACGTTCGCGCTTCACACTCTCGCGCAGCCATTCTGACACAATCCACACAATTCAGTAGGAAAGACGGGCAGCCCCGACTGTGCAGGGCCGATTCCAAACCGCTGTCTCTCTTCATCACCCCCATTCCATTGCCGCCCCGACCTCTCTCTACTGTAACAACCCTCCTCAACACACACCTCTGGCACCGTCAAAGCCATCAGCAAGCTTACAACACAGCACCGCCAAAGTAAGAACGGTGCTCATGAGACGGCCTCATCATCATCCCTCCAACACCACGCACAGTCCCTACCCCCAGCATCCACTCTCTGCTCGACACAATCCACCCGAACACAAGCCGCAGGCACCGACACTCCCACACGCACTGCCACATCACCATCAGCTCCAAAACAAGGAAGATGTGCATGAAAGGTTCCGTTTGAAGTGTCTGACTTGATTTTTAAAAAGCAGACCATCGATGACAGCAGTGTCCATAAATCGAAGCTTCAGCACGTGCAAATAGAATCAGGATTTCACTGCTGCCTCCCAGCGCCACGGACCCTTGTCGGATTCGAGCCTCGGGCGACTACCTGTGTGCAGTTTGCACATTCTACCCGTGTCTGCGTGGATTTCGTCGGACGGATCCGGTTTCCTCCCACAGTCCAAAGGTGTGCAGGTCAGGTGTTCTGGCCATGCTAAATTGCCCATTGTTTTCAGGGATGTGTATGTTCGGTGCATTTGTTCGGGGAAAATAGAGTCATGCGGTAGGGGTTTGGGTGTGTGGGGGATACTACTGGGAGAGTCGGGAGCCTGTTTCCACAGTCGAGGGATTCGATGCTAATTTCTGATTACGCACATTTGGAGGACCTGAAAGAGATCAATTCAAACAGAAGCCACGCTTTGCGGGAGAAACACCGCGAGTTTGGCAGCAACTGCCACATTTCGGAAATGCAGGCAAAAGTGGCCTGTGCTTGCTTCCCACCGCCACAATGTGAGGGCCATTCAGTCTGATTTGCTCGCACTACGCCTTCGCTGTTGTCCCGTGGCAGTGCAATTTAAAAGCGACCCGCCCGAGCAGGGACTTGAACCCTGGACCTTCAGATTAAAAGTCTGATGCTCTACCGACTGAGCTACACGGGCTCGTGGCAAGCCGCTGCCCTGCTGCGGCTTTTCCTGCTTGAGCTGGAAAAGACGTTCGCGCTTCACACTCTCGCGCAGCCATTCTGACACAATCCACACAATTCAGTAGGAAAGACGGGCAGCCCCGACTGTGCAGGGCCGATTCCAAACCGCTGTCTCTCTTCATCACCCCCATTCCATTGCCGCCCCGACCTCTCTCTACTGTAACAACCCTCCTCAACACACACCTCTGGCACCGTCAAAGCCATCAGCAAGCTTACAACACAGCACCGCCAAAGTAAGAACGGTGCTCATGAGACGGCCTCATCATCATCCCTCCAACACCACGCACAGTCCCTACCCCCAGCATCCACTCTCTGCTCGACACAATCCACCCGAACACAAGCCGCAGGCACCGACACTCCCACACGCACTGCCACATCACCATCAGCTCCAAAACAAGGAAGATGTGCATGAAAGGTTCCGTTTGAAGTGTCTGACTTGATTTTAAAAAAGCAGACCATCGATGACAGCAGTGTCCATAAATCGAAGCTTCAGCACGTGCAAATAGAATCAGGATTTCACTGCTGCCTCCCAGCGCCACGGACCCTTGTCGGATTCGAGCCTCGGGCGACTACCTGTGTGCAGTTTGCACATTCTACCCGTGTCTGCGTGGATTTCGTCGGACGGATCCGGTTTCCTCCCACAGTCCAAAGGTGTGCAGGTCAGGTGTTCTGGCCATGCTAAATTGCCCATTGTTTTCAGGGATGTGTAGGTTCGGTGCATTTGTTCGGGGTAAATAGAGTCATGCGGTAGGGGTTTGGGTGTGTGGGGGATACTACTGGGAGAGTCGGGAGCCTGTTTCCACAGTCGAGGGATTCGATGCTAATTTCTGATTACGCACATTTGGAGGACCTGAAAGAGATCAATTCAAACAGAAGCCACGCTTTGCGGGAGAAACACCGCGAGTTTGGCAGCAACTGCCACATTTCGGAAATGCAGGCAAAAGTGGCCTGTGCTTGCTTCCCACCGCCACAATGTGAGGGCCATTCAGTCTGATTTGCTCGCACTACGCCTTCGCTGTTGTCCCGTGGCAGTGCAATTTAAAAGCGACCCGCCCGAGCAGGGACTTGAACCCTGGACCCTCAGATTAAGAGTCTGATGCTCTACCGACTGAGCTACCCGGGCTCGCGGCAAGCCGCCGCCCTGCTGCGGCTTTTCCTGCTTGAGCTGGAAAAGACGTTCGCGCTTCACACTCTCGCGCAGCCATTCTGACACAATCCACACAATTCAGTAGGAAAGACGGGCAGCCCCGACTGTGCAGGGCCGATTCCAAACCGCTGTCTCTCTTCATCACCCCCATTCCATTGCCGCCCCGACCTCTCTCTACTGTAACAACCCTCCTCAACACACACCTCTGGCACCGTCAAAGCCATCAGCAAGCTTACAACACAGCACCACCAAAGTAAGAACGGTGCTCATGAGACGGCCTCATCATCATCCCTCCAACACCACGCACAGTCCCTACCCCCAGCATCCACTCTCTGCTCGACACAATCCACCCGAACACAAGCCGCAGGCACCGACACTCCCACACGCACTGCCACATCACCATCAGCTCCAAAACAAGGAAGATGTGCATGAAAGGTTCCGTTTGAAGTGTCTGACTTGATTTTAAAAAAGCAGACCATCGATGACAGCAGTGTCCATAAATCGAAGCTTCAGCACGTGCAAATAGAATCAGGATTTCACTGCTGCCTCCCAGCGCCACGGACCCTTGTCGGATTCGAGCCTCGGGCGACTACCTGTGTGCAGTTTGCACATTCTACCCGTGTCTGCGTGGATTTCGTCGGACGGATCCGGTTTCCTCCCACAGTCCAAAGGTGTGCAGGTCAGGTGTTCTGGCCATGCTAAATTGCCCATTGTTTTCAGGGATGTGTAGGTTCGGTGCATTTGTTCGGGGTAAATAGAGTCATGCGGTAGGGGTTTGGGTGTGTGGGGGATACTACTGGGAGAGTCGGGAGCCTGTTTCCACAGTCGAGGGATTCGATGCTAATTTCTGATTACGCACATTTGGAGGACCTGAAAGAGATCAATTCAAACAGAAGCCACGCTTTGCGGGAGAAACACCGCGAGTTTGGCAGCAACTGCCACATTTCGGAAATGCAGGCAAAAGTGGCCTGTGCTTGCTTCCCACCGCCACAATGTGAGGGCCATTCAGTCTGATTTGCTCGCACTACGCCTTCGCTGTTGTCCCGTGGCAGTGCAATTTAAAAGCGACCCGCCCGAGCAGGGACTTGAACCCTGGACCCTCAGATTAAAAGTCTGATGCTCTACCGACTGAGCTACCCGGGCTCGTGGCAAGTCGCCGCCCTGCTGCGGCTTTTCCTGCTTGAACTGGAAAAGTCGTTCGCGCTTCACACTCTCGCGCAGCCATTCTGACACAATCCACACAATTCAGTAGGAAAGACGGGCAGCCCCGACTGTGCAGGGCCGATTCCAAACCGCTGTCTCTCTTCATCACCCCCATTCCATTGCCGCCCCGACCTCTCTCTACTGTAACAACCCTCCTCAACACACACCTCTGGCACCGTCAAAGCCATCAGCAAGCTTACAACACAGCACCGCCAAAGTAAGAACGGTGCTCATGAGACGGCCTCATCATCATCCCTCCAACACCACGCACAGTCCCTACCCCCAGCATCCACTCTCTGCTCGACACAATCCACCCGAACACAAGCCGCAGGCACCGACACTCCCACACGCACTGCCACATCACCATCAGCTCCAAAACAAGGAAGATGTGCATGAAAGGTTCCGTTTGAAGTGTCTGACTTGATTTTAAAAAAGCAGACCATCGATGACAGCAGTGTCCATAAATCGAAGCTTCAGCACGTGCAAATAGAATCAGGATTTCACTGCTGCCTCCCAGCGCCACGGACCCTTGTCGGATTCGAGCCTCGGGCGACTACCTGTGTGCAGTTTGCACATTCTACCCGTGTCTGCGTGGATTTCGTCGGACGGATCCGGTTTCCTCCCACAGTCCAAAGGTGTGCAGGTCAGGTGTTCTGGCCATGCTAAATTGCCCATTGTTTTCAGGGATGTGTAGGTTCGGTGCATTTGTTCGGGGTAAATAGAGTCATGCGGTAGGGGTTTGGGTGTGTGGGGGATACTACTGGGAGAGTCGGGAGCCTGTTTCCACAGTCGAGGGATTCGATGCTAATTTCTGATTACGCACATTTGGAGGACCTGAAAGAGATCAATTCAAACAGAAGCCACGCTTTGCGGGAGAAACACCGCGAGTTTGGCAGCAACTGCCACATTTCGGAAATGCAGGCAAAAGTGGCCTGTGCTTGCTTCCCACCGCCACAATGTGAGGGCCATTCAGTCTGATTTGCTCGCACTACGCCTTCGCTGTTGTCCCGTGGCAGTGCAATTTAAAAGCGACCCGCCCGAGCAGGGACTTGAACCCTGGACCCTCAGATTAAGAGTCTGATGCTCTACCGACTGAGCTACCCGGGCTCGCGGCAAGCCGCCGCCCTGCTGCGGCTTTTCCTGCTTGAGCTGGAAAAGACGTTCGCGCTTCACACTCTCGCGCAGCCATTCTGACACAATCCACACAATTCAGTAGGAAAGACGGGCAGCCCCGACTGTGCAGGGCCGATTCCAAACCGCTGTCTCTCTTCATCACCCCCATTCCATTGCCGCCCCGACCTCTCTCTACTGTAACAACCCTCCTCAACACACACCTCTGGCACCGTCAAAGCCATCAGCAAGCTTACAACACAGCACCACCAAAGTAAGAACGGTGCTCATGAGACGGCCTCATCATCATCCCTCCAACACCACGCACAGTCCCTACCCCCAGCATCCACTCTCTGCTCGACACAATCCACCCGAACACAAGCCGCAGGCACCGACACTCCCACACGCACTGCCACATCACCATCAGCTCCAAAACAAGGAAGATGTGCATGAAAGGTTCCGTTTGAAGTGTCTGACTTGATTTTAAAAAAGCAGACCATCGATGACAGCAGTGTCCATAAATCGAAGCTTCAGCACGTGCAAATAGAATCAGGATTTCACTGCTGCCTCCCAGCGCCACGGACCCTTGTCGGATTCGAGCCTCGGGCGACTACCTGTGTGCAGTTTGCACATTCTACCCGTGTCTGCGTGGATTTCGTCGGACGGATCCGGTTTCCTCCCACAGTCCAAAGGTGTGCAGGTCAGGTGTTCTGGCCATGCTAAATTGCCCATTGTTTTCAGGGATGTGTAGGTTCGGTGCATTTGTTCGGGGTAAATAGAGTCATGCGGTAGGGGTTTGGGTGTGTGGGGGATACTACTGGGAGAGTCGGGAGCCTGTTTCCACAGTCGAGGGATTCGATGCTAATTTCTGATTACGCACATTTGGAGGACCTGAAAGAGATCAATTCAAACAGAAGCCACGCTTTGCGGGAGAAACACCGCGAGTTTGGCAGCAACTGCCACATTTCGGAAATGCAGGCAAAAGTGGCCTGTGCTTGCTTCCCACCGCCACAATGTGAGGGCCATTCAGTCTGATTTGCTCGCACTACGCCTTCGCTGTTGTCCCGTGGCAGTGCAATTTAAAAGCGACCCGCCCGAGCAGGGACTTGAACCCTGGACCCTCAGATTAAAAGTCTGATGCTCTACCGACTGAGCTACCCGGGCTCGTGGCAAGTCGCCGCCCTGCTGCGGCTTTTCCTGCTTGAACTGGAAAAGTCGTTCGCGCTTCACACTCTCGCGCAGCCATTCTGACACAATCCACACAATTCAGTAGGAAAGACGGGCAGCCCCGACTGTGCAGGGCCGATTCCAAACCGCTGTCTCTCTTCATCACCCCCATTCCATTGCCGCCCCGACCTCTCTCTACTGTAACAACCCTCCTCAACACACACCTCTGGCACCGTCAAAGCCATCAGCAAGCTTACAACACAGCACCGCCAAAGTAAGAACGGTGCTCATGAGACGGCCTCATCATCATCCCTCCAACACCACGCACAGTCCCTACCCCCAGCATCCACTCTCTGCTCGACACAATCCACCCGAACACAAGCCGCAGGCACCGACACTCCCACACGCACTGCCACATCACCATCAGCTCCAAAACAAGGAAGATGTGCATGAAAGGTTCCGTTTGAAGTGTCTGACTTGATTTTAAAAAAGCAGACCATCGATGACAGCAGTGTCCATAAATCGAAGCTTCAGCACGTGCAAATAGAATCAGGATTTCACTGCTGCCTCCCAGCGCCACGGACCCTTGTCGGATTCGAGCCTCGGGCGACTACCTGTGTGCAGTTTGCACATTCTACCCGTGTCTGCGTGGATTTCGTCGGACGGATCCGGTTTCCTCCCACAGTCCAAAGGTGTGCAGGTCAGGTGTTCTGGCCATGCTAAATTGCCCATTGTTTTCAGGGATGTGTAGGTTCGGTGCATTTGTTCGGGGTAAATAGAGTCATGCGGTAGGGGTTTGGGTGTGTGGGGGATACTACTGGGAGAGTCGGGAGCCTGTTTCCACAGTCGAGGGATTCGATGCTAATTTCTGATTACGCACATTTGGAGGACCTGAAAGAGATCAATTCAAACAGAAGCCACGCTTTGCGGGAGAAACACCGCGAGTTTGGCAGCAACTGCCACATTTCGGAAATGCAGGCAAAAGTGGCCTGTGCTTGCTTCCCACCGCCACAATGTGAGGGCCATTCAGTCTGATTTGCTCGCACTACGCCTTCGCTGTTGTCCCGTGGCAGTGCAATTTAAAAGCGACCCGCCCGAGCAGGGACTTGAACCCTGGACCCTCAGATTAAAAGTCTGATGCTCTACCGACTGAGCTACCCGGGCTCGTGGCAAGTCGCCGCCCTGCTGCGGCTTTTCCTGCTTGAACTGGAAAAGTCGTTCGCGCTTCACACTCTCGCGCAGCCATTCTGACACAATCCACACAATTCAGTAGGAAAGACGGGCAGCCCCGACTGTGCAGGGCCGATTCCAAACCGCTGTCTCTCTTCATCACCCCCATTCCATTGCCGCCCCGACCTCTCTCTACTGTAACAACCCTCCTCAACACACACCTCTGGCACCGTCAAAGCCATCAGCAAGCTTACAACACAGCACCGCCAAAGTAAGAACGGTGCTCATGAGACGGCCTCATCATCATCCCTCCAACACCACGCACAGTCCCTACCCCCAGCATCCACTCTCTGCTCGACACAATCCACCCGAACACAAGCCGCAGGCACCGACACTCCCACACGCACTGCCACATCACCATCAGCTCCAAAACAAGGAAGATGTGCATGAAAGGTTCCGTTTGAAGTGTCTGACTTGATTTTAAAAAAGCAGACCATCGATGACAGCAGTGTCCATAAATCGAAGCTTCAGCACGTGCAAATAGAATCAGGATTTCACTGCTGCCTCCCAGCGCCACGGACCCTTGTCGGATTCGAGCCTCGGGCGACTACCTGTGTGCAGTTTGCACATTCTACCCGTGTCTGCGTGGATTTCGTCGGACGGATCCGGTTTCCTCCCACAGTCCAAAGGTGTGCAGGTCAGGTGTTCTGGCCATGCTAAATTGCCCATTGTTTTCAGGGATGTGTAGGTTCGGTGCATTTGTTCGGGGCAAATAGAGTCATGCGGTAGGGGTTTGGGTGTGTGGGGGATACTACTGGGAGAGTCGGGAGCCTGTTTCCACAGTCGAGGGATTCGATGCTAATTTCTGATTACGCACATTTGGAGGACCTGAAAGAGATCAATTCAAACAGAAGCCACGCTTTGCGTGAGAAACACCGCGAGTTTGGCAGCAACTGCCACATTTCGGAAATGCAGGCAAAAGTGGCCTGTGCTTGCTTCCTACCGCCACAATGTGAGGGCCATTCAGTCTGATTTGCTCGCACTACGCCTTCGCTGTTGTCCCGTGGCAGTGCAATTTAAAAGCGACCCGCCCGAGCAGGGACTTGAACCCTGGACCCTCAGATTAAGAGTCTGATGCTCTACCGACTGAGCTACCCGGGCTCGCGGCAAGCCGCCGCCCTGCTGCGGCTTTTCCTGCTTGAGCTGGAAAAGACGTTCGCGCTTCACACTCTCGCGCAGCCATTCTGACACAATCCACACAATTCAGTAGGAAAGACGGGCAGCCCCGACTGTGCAGGGCCGATTCCAAACCGCTGTCTCTCTTCATCACCCCCATTCCATTGCCGCCCCGACCTCTCTCTACTGTAACAACCCTCCTCAACACACACCTCTGGCACCGTCAAAGCCATCAGCAAGCTTACAACACAGCACCGCCAAAGTAAGAACGGTGCTCATGAGACGGCCTCATCATCATCCCTCCAACACCACGCACAGTCCCTACCCCCAGCATCCACTCTCTGCTCGACACAATCCACCCGAACACAAGCCGCAGGCACCGACACTCCCACACGCACTGCCACATCACCATCAGCTCCAAAACAAGGAAGATGTGCATGAAAGGTTCCGTTTGAAGTGTCTGACTTGATTTTAAAAAAGCAGACCATCGATGACAGCAGTGTCCATAAATCGAAGCTTCAGCACGTGCAAATAGAATCAGGATTTCACTGCTGCCTCCCAGCGCCACGGACCCTTGTCGGATTCGAGCCTCGGGCGACTACCTGTGTGCAGTTTGCACATTCTACCCGTGTCTGCGTGGATTTCGTCGGACGGATCCGGTTTCCTCCCACAGTCCAAAGGTGTGCAGGTCAGGTGTTCTGGCCATGCTAAATTGCCCATTGTTTTCAGGGATGTGTAGGTTCGGTGCATTTGTTCGGGGTAAATAGAGTCATGCGGTAGGGGTTTGGGTGTGTGGGGGATACTACTGGGAGAGTCGGGAGCCTGTTTCCACAGTCGAGGGATTCGATGCTAATTTCTGATTACGCACATTTGGAGGACCTGAAAGAGATCAATTCAAACAGAAGCCACGCTTTGCGGGAGAAACACCGCGAGTTTGGCAGCAACTGCCACATTTCGGAAATGCAGGCAAAAGTGGCCTGTGCTTGCTTCCTACCGCCACAATGTGAGGGCCATTCAGTCTGATTTGCTCGCACTACGCCTTCGCTGTTGTCCCGTGGCAGTGCAATTTAAAAGCGACCCGCCCGAGCAGGGACTTGAACCCTGGACCCTCAGATTAAGAGTCTGATGCTCTACCGACTGAGCTACCCGGGCTCGCGGCAAGCCGCCGCCCTGCTGCGGCTTTTCCTGCTTGAGCTGGAAAAGACGTTCGCGCTTCACACTCTCGCGCAGCCATTCTGACACAATCCACACAATTCAGTAGGAAAGACGGGCAGCCCCGACTGTGCAGGGCCGATTCCAAACCGCTGTCTCTCTTCATCACCCCCATTCCATTGCCGCCCCGACCTCTCTCTACTGTAACAACCCTCCTCAACACACACCTCTGGCACCGTCAAAGCCATCAGCAAGCTTACAACACAGCACCGCCAAAGTAAGAACGGTGCTCATGAGACGGCCTCATCATCATCCCTCCAACACCACGCACAGTCCCTACCCCCAGCATCCACTCTCTGCTCGACACAATCCACCCGAACACAAGCCGCAGGCACCGACACTCCCACACGCACTGCCACATCACCATCAGCTCCAAAACAAGGAAGATGTGCATGAAAGGTTCCGTTTGAAGTGTCTGACTTGATTTTAAAAAAGCAGACCATCGATGACAGCAGTGTCCATAAATCGAAGCTTCAGCACGTGCAAATAGAATCAGGATTTCACTGCTGCCTCCCAGCGCCACGGACCCTTGTCGGATTCGAGCCTCGGGCGACTACCTGTGTGCAGTTTGCACATTCTACCCGTGTCTGCGTGGATTTCGTCGGACGGATCCGGTTTCCTCCCACAGTCCAAAGGTGTGCAGGTCAGGTGTTCTGGCCATGCTAAATTGCCCATTGTTTTCAGGGATGTGTAGGTTCGGTGCATTTGTTCGGGGCAAATAGAGTCATGCGGTAGGGGTTTGGGTGTGTGGGGGATACTACTGGGAGAGTCGGGAGCCTGTTTCCACAGTCGAGGGATTCGATGCTAATTTCTGATTACGCACATTTGGAGGACCTGAAAGAGATCAATTCAAACAGAAGCCACGCTTTGCGGGAGAAACACCGCGAGTTTGGCAGCAACTGCCACATTTCGGAAATGCAGGCAAAAGTGGCCTGTGCTTGCTTCCTACCGCCACAATGTGAGGGCCATTCAGTCTGATTTGCTCGCACTACGCCTTCGCTGTTGTCCCGTGGCAGTGCAATTTAAAAGCGACCCGCCCGAGCAGGGACTTGAACCCTGGACCCTCAGATTAAGAGTCTGATGCTCTACCGACTGAGCTACCCGGGCTCGCGGCAAGCCGCCGCCCTGCTGCGGCTTTTCCTGCTTGAGCTGGAAAAGACGTTCGCGCTTCACACTCTCGCGCAGCCATTCTGACACAATCCACACAATTCAGTAGGAAAGACGGGCAGCCCCGACTGTGCAGGGCCGATTCCAAACCGCTGTCTCTCTTCATCACCCCCATTCCATTGCCGCCCCGACCTCTCTCTACTGTAACAACCCTCCTCAACACACACCTCTGGCACCGTCAAAGCCATCAGCAAGCTTACAACACAGCACCGCCAAAGTAAGAACGGTGCTCATGAGACGGCCTCATCATCATCCCTCCAACACCACGCACAGTCCCTACCCCCAGCATCCACTCTCTGCTCGACACAATCCACCCGAACACAAGCCGCAGGCACCGACACTCCCACACGCACTGCCACATCACCATCAGCTCCAAAACAAGGAAGATGTGCATGAAAGGTTCCGTTTGAAGTGTCTGACTTGATTTTAAAAAAGCAGACCATCGATGACAGCAGTGTCCATAAATCGAAGCTTCAGCACGTGCAAATAGAATCAGGATTTCACTGCTGCCTCCCAGCGCCACGGACCCTTGTCGGATTCGAGCCTCGGGCGACTACCTGTGTGCAGTTTGCACATTCTACCCGTGTCTGCGTGGATTTCGTCGGACGGATCCGGTTTCCTCCCACAGTCCAAAGGTGTGCAGGTCAGGTGTTCTGGCCATGCTAAATTGCCCATTGTTTTCAGGGATGTGTAGGTTCGGTGCATTTGTTCGGGGTAAATAGAGTCATGCGGTAGGGGTTTGGGTGTGTGGGGGATACTACTGGGAGAGTCGGGAGCCTGTTTCCACAGTCGAGGGATTCGATGCTAATTTCTGATTACGCACATTTGGAGGACCTGAAAGAGATCAATTCAAACAGAAGCCACGCTTTGCGGGAGAAACACCGCGAGTTTGGCAGCAACTGCCACATTTCGGAAATGCAGGCAAAAGTGGCCTGTGCTTGCTTCCTACCGCCACAATGTGAGGGCCATTCAGTCTGATTTGCTCGCACTACGCCTTCGCTGTTGTCCCGTGGCAGTGCAATTTAAAAGCGACCCGCCCGAGCAGGGACTTGAACCCTGGACCCTCAGATTAAGAGTCTGATGCTCTACCGACTGAGCTACCCGGGCTCGCGGCAAGCCGCCGCCCTGCTGCGGCTTTTCCTGCTTGAGCTGGAAAAGACGTTCGCGCTTCACACTCTCGCGCAGCCATTCTGACACAATCCACACAATTCAGTAGGAAAGACGGGCAGCCCCGACTGTGCAGGGCCGATTCCAAACCGCTGTCTCTCTTCATCACCCCCATTCCATTGCCGCCCCGACCTCTCTCTACTGTAACAACCCTCCTCAACACACACCTCTGGCACCGTCAAAGCCATCAGCAAGCTTACAACACAGCACCGCCAAAGTAAGAACGGTGCTCATGAGACGGCCTCATCATCATCCCTCCAACACCACGCACAGTCCCTACCCCCAGCATCCACTCTCTGCTCGACACAATCCACCCGAACACAAGCCGCAGGCACCGACACTCCCACACGCACTGCCACATCACCATCAGCTCCAAAACAAGGAAGATGTGCATGAAAGGTTCCGTTTGAAGTGTCTGACTTGATTTTAAAAAAGCAGACCATCGATGACAGCAGTGTCCATAAATCGAAGCTTCAGCACGTGCAAATAGAATCAGGATTTCACTGCTGCCTCCCAGCGCCACGGACCCTTGTCGGATTCGAGCCTCGGGCGACTACCTGTGTGCAGTTTGCACATTCTACCCGTGTCTGCGTGGATTTCGTCGGACGGATCCGGTTTCCTCCCACAGTCCAAAGGTGTGCAGGTCAGGTGTTCTGGCCATGCTAAATTGCCCATTGTTTTCAGGGATGTGTAGGTTCGGTGCATTTGTTCGGGGTAAATAGAGTCATGCGGTAGGGGTTTGGGTGTGTGGGGGATACTACTGGGAGAGTCGGGAGCCTGTTTCCACAGTCGAGGGATTCGATGCTAATTTCTGATTACGCACATTTGGAGGACCTGAAAGAGATCAATTCAAACAGAAGCCACGCTTTGCGGGAGAAACACCGCGAGTTTGGCAGCAACTGCCACATTTCGGAAATGCAGGCAAAAGTGGCCTGTGCTTGCTTCCTACCGCCACAATGTGAGGGCCATTCAGTCTGATTTGCTCGCACTACGCCTTCGCTGTTGTCCCGTGGCAGTGCAATTTAAAAGCGACCCGCCCGAGCAGGGACTTGAACCCTGGACCCTCAGATTAAGAGTCTGATGCGCTACCGACTGAGCTACCCGGGCTCGCGGCAAGCCGCCGCCCTGCTGCGGCTTTTCCTGCTTGAGCTGGAAAAGACGTTCGCGCTTCACACTCTCGCGCAGCCATTCTGACACAATCCACACAATTCAGTAGGAAAGACGGGCAGCCCCGACTGTGCAGGGCCGATTCCAAACCGCTGTCTCTCTTCATCACCCCCATTCCATTGCCGCCCCGACCTCTCTCTACTGTAACAACCCTCCTCAACACACACCTCTGGCACCGTCAAAGCCATCAGCAAGCTTACAACACAGCACCGCCAAAGTAAGAACGGTGCTCATGAGACGGCCTCATCATCATCCCT